>NW_009213595.1:65567-76482 GCF_000690835.1 Fulmarus glacialis
ACGTAACTGAGGATATTCACATAATCGTAAAAACAAGTAGTCAATAGAGGTCACCTGAAGCCTCAGCAAGTGTCCTCCTGCCCATGTAAAGACACAGGAGAGGCTTCTCCAAATTTGAAACATGTGGATGTAGGGGCTTGGCGTTACTAGGGTGTTACATCCGCAAGAGAAACACGAAGAGAGAGAGAGGGAGCAGCCACCATGCAGACACAGTCACAGAGTCACTGGTGTGTGACCCTGGGAGAAAGCCACCAAAGAGTTTTCTGGGATAGGTGCTAAAAAACACAGTTTGGGACTGTAAGAAAAGAAATAATCATCTGTTGTTGGACTGCTCTTGTGTTCAAACCTATGAGCTTTGTAGGCACTTTAAAAATAAGGCGATTTCCCCAGAGAAATGACTGACTCCCTCAACTGTTTTCCCTGTTAATTAAACAACCTTCAGAACACCAAGTTTTGGCTATTCTTTGGAATAAAACAATAAAAGTAGAAACTAATTTTCAAGGAGAGAAACCGTGGCTGTAGTGGAACCAAGAAAGAACAAAGAGCAGAAGGGTTTAGTAAGAAAAGGTAGCCCAAAGGAAGTAAAACAAGATCTGAAACAAAGGCTGGAGATATTGCAAAAGGGAACTAAAGCCATATCTAGAAACCTCTCAAACTTCATATTCAAGCAGCAGTAAGGCAGGTAGGCATTATAGCTTTCCATACTCAAGGAGCAAGGCAAATCACTGGTGTGACCAGAAACCTAACTATTGAGTAACAGACTTTCCAAGAAATGGAAGAGGCTGGGATCTTTTATGTCAATATGGAAATTGCTAACATGAGTCTTGCTGGAGTGACTGATTCCTCAGGCAGCCATTCCTCTGCCTTCAATACAAGCAGAAATCCTGTGCAAAACAACAGCTCACAGCCAGCAGTGGCCAAATGAATCTTCTTGAGAGCTTTCTGTCTGCGCAGTCCCTGTCTCTTTGCTGTGATCTTCCCTCTTTGTGCTTCAGCCCAAACACCTTTGTGCATCAGACTTGCCTGACCTCACTGACTGAGGCTTTGTTTAGCCTTTACTATGGCTCCTCCTTGTCACCACAACTGCAACTTGTGGGTTGTCTAACACCCTGGCCTTCAAGTTCAATGCTCACCACGTCCTTGCTCTACCCCTGAGCTCATGCCTCTCCTGGTCTCTCTGCTTCTGTCTTCATCACAAATTCAACTCACCATTGGACACTTTTAAGATTCAGCTGGACAGGATGATGGGCCATCTTGTTTAGACCGTGCTTTTGCCAAGAAAGGTTGGACGAGATGATTCTTGAGGTCCCTTCCAAGCTGGTATTCTATGATCCTATGAACCCCAGTCTGCCTGTCTGCTGGGCTTCTCTGCACATATGATAGACCTGCTGAGATGAGCTGCTGATGAGATGATGGAACTAAGGGGCATTAGATTCACAAAGAAACTAAAGCTCAAAAACCCCAGTCAAAAGTCACCACCTGGGTAATGAATTGGACCCACCAAAGAACTTTGCTAGGACAGGAATTTCACAACCTTTTTGTAACCTCCAGAGATCCAGGAAGTAAAGATCAGACTGTCTCAGCTCAAATAAGGAAAACATCTGTTAATTTAAGGAGACCATTTGCTAAGAGGCTTATTTCTCTCAGTTTGTTATCCAGCCCACATAAATTGCTGGGAAGATGAACAGAAAGGAGTCTCCATGTTGAAGATGTCAACTCTGAAAAACACTAAAGAAAAAAGAAGAAAGAACATTCCAGGATAGAAGCTCCCAGAGTTTAGATTCAGTTTGGCTCAGTATAGCATGGGGTGAATCTTAAGTGAATGCCTTCAATGTAATTTGAAGATACTTTTTGTTTGTCCTTGTCTCAGATATTTTATCAATCATAGAGCATCAGTCCAGCAAAAACTGATGCATAGGGAAGAGGCTCAGTAAAAAACCACCTCATCATTTGGTAACTGCAAAAGGGAAAGTCATCTTACAGGCCATTAAAAATTGTTCCAAGAGCCTTTGGCCATGACTTGGTGAAGAAGACAGACATCAGAGACCATCTAGGGTTGGCCACAGAAAAGTAAGCAAAGTCACTGTGAAGGAATCGTATCCCGTACCACACACGGATGATACCCTGGGTGCTGTAGTGGACCCACTTGTTTTTCCCTGCTGGATTTTAAAAGCAAGTAACAAGTGGACCCGTAAGATAGGGAAAAGCCCATAGCACAGGGCCTGAGTCAATAGAAAGGACTGTGGTTGCAGCAGTTTGTAGGACACAGAGATCACTTTGGAATAGCTAACATTAACTGCATGACAGACCTCTCCAACCATCTTTGTTGCATCTAAATTATAAATTGTTGCTTGCTTGAAAAAAAACAACATTCAGAGAAGCATAATCAGCAAAGAGGCAATTGCCACCAATAAAAGCAAAATAAGACTGTGCAGAATCAGCCAAATTTCCAGCTTTACAGATGTGCAGAGCTTCATAGTGCTCTGCCATGACAGAAAGTTCATTTGGGGCTTTTACAGGATCCTGGAAAAACTGCACACACCTAGTGAAAACAGGAAAGCATTTCTCTGGTCATCTGAATGCAATGAAACTTTTCTGGAATTCTAAAAATCTCTCATGACCGCTCCTGTCTTGATTTGCTTGTAAATCAGAACTTCTCATATTGGACAGAGATGCTGCCACATATGGTTTGGGGCCAGCATTATGACACAAGAACACAAAAACCCCCATGAGATAATGGTGGACCGGTACAATAAAACCTAAGACCCCACAGATAAATAATTATGCCAGCCATGAGAAGCATCTGAGTATAAATTACTCTTGGCACAGCTTTCCTGGGGCAATCTTACGTTTAGGACAGAGCCTCTTTCCCGGCCAGGGTTCTTTGTCTTCAGGGTTACTAAGGGATAATTTGCAACCTGTCTGCAAAAAGCTGGAGCACTTTGATTTGAGAGTCACACAAAGGCTTTGGCATGAGCACGAGCAGCCAGACAGCATTGGTAAGAGCTGAAGGTGCTTTTGTAAGAGGAAAGGAACTGATAGGTTTCTCAAAGGAGCAGATGGGCTTGAGAAGAAATGGTCCCTCCTTCCCTTGATGCTATTTGTAGAATTAGAAATTGCTCCTGGCAGTTGTTCCTCTGGTGTTTTCTAGCAGGCATGGGCTACTTCAGAAAAAAGCCTCAAACACAGAAATTGGGAAATAGAGAGTCTGACAGCAACAGAAGTTTTCATTAACTAATGCTGTGCCTGTCCCAGGGACTTTCATGCATTCTCCCTTCGTCTGTGCGTATGCCTCGCATTTTAATAGGCTTGTACAACTTAGTGATTCAGAAAACTCACAATTTCTCTTTGCTCTAATCATTTTGCCTTGGAAGCCTAACAATACGCCCATAATCCAAAGGGAAGTCATTGGAATTCAAATCTGAGTTGTAACTTCCTGCAATAGCATTTCTCTGTGATTTAGCTCTCTGACTAGCATCTCTGCGTAGCTGCCTTGTAATGCATTTGCAACGTGGTACCAGGAGCTCTCCTGGCTCAGCAAGGACCAAGATGGAATCACTTGAATGGTTTCATTTCCCGGAAACTGCTGGAGCTTCTTAGGAAACAACAGGAGCTTGCGCTCCCCAGTCACCATCTTCCTGGGCTTCTGGGAGTCTTCCTGAAGTACCTGGCAAGTCAGTGCTTCCAGAAGATATTCTGCAAACCGTAAGGTTGTGAGCAGTGTAACCCCACCATGAAGTAGGTACCAGTGTGAGCACAAGGCAAAACTGCACCCAGCCATGACTGTGACTGCTGAGACACCCCCTCAGTAATACTTCTGGCTACATCAGACCGTCTGTTCTGTTGACAATAGCTGAGTTTTTCAGTGTCAACACAGCTTTCATGGTATGACTGCCCTTGGGCTGGTACCTCTTCTTCAATGTCCAAGTGCAAGGAAGTAAAAGGGGGACAGAGCTTGTGCTCAGAGAAGAAAAATGCTGGAAAGGAATAGGTTTTTAAATGTTCTGACTAAGAAAGTTTTAGCAACTCTGCTCTTGTCAAAGGTAAGACATGGGAACCTTTTTTATGGGGAAAAAACAGATTAATAAAAAATGGCATAGCTCTTCATTCTTATAATCTGGAAAGTTTTATGGAAAAGACTAAATCATTTTTTTCATGTTGCTGAAACCAAAAAGTCTTTGTTCTTTCACTCCCCTAACCAAAGATAGGACGAAACATATCAAAAGATCTTTCCGCATTGCCTTCTGTCTCCTGCATCTTCCCCTGCCTCTCTGTCTGCGGCCATGTGGAATCCTGCTAATCCACCCTTTTGCATGGAGGTGAAGAGATCATTCATAGCAGTGCATTCAGAGCAGCTCTCTAAGAGTTTTTCCAGCGAACCATTCACTATAGTCCTCTGAAAAAAAGGTATGAAATAATCTCTCTCTGTTAGTATTACATTGTTTATGCTTCATTCCAGCTATCTCCTTGTTTCCTGTGGACAACATGTTGATTTATTCATGCTGTCAGGCAACCTCCTCTGACTATGTTTCCAGTAAAAAAAATGAAAGGGAGATTTAGCCGCCTACTCCCCAGATGTGCAGTGGCTCCAGCTCTATGGCATCTGTGTAAACATCAGCAGTAAACTTCTGACTTTGAGCTTAAATATGGGGAGGTTTTCCTTTTACCTCATGTTCAGGTGCCTTGCATCGAAATATTTTAAAGGTATCTTTGGCATTTTTCGTTATGAAAGCATTTTGCACACTATTCATCAAGGAAGTATGTCCCCAGGAATCCAGCCACCACTGGGAGACATCAAACCATATGACACCCCCATTAGAGGTCAAAGCTGTGATGTTCCCACCAAGGAATATGTCAAGGAAGAGCACAGCTCTGAGCTGCTCAGATATTAAACAGGGCTGCAGATGGCTGGCTGTGCTATGGAGGTGTCACTGGTATCTCATGAACGAGGATGGTGTAAGAGGGGTTATCCTACAGTATTTAAATATTGGCAAGCTAAGTACGTTAATCACCATTAGTAACGGTAATTACTTAAATGTAAGAAGAAAAAAACCACCAGAAAAAACCCAAAATAAAATACCATCAACTTGATGCTTGTCAACCTAGTAATTAATTCCCTGAAATCAGTGATCTGTTTTAGTATTTCATAGGAGTCACAGCAATGCTTCTGTTTAGCCATATACTCCAGAAATGGCCTAGAGGAAGGGCACCAGTGGAGCGTAGCTGCCTTCAGTGGGAAGTGCATCATCTGGAAAGCTCCTTTTCACATGAGACAGGTTCAGTTCATTACCCTAATGACATTTTTTTGCTCTACTCACTTGGCTTGTCCAAAACACGCCATTGTACTTGGGCCCACAACTTGCTGAGGGGTAGAAGAAGGGCTGTCAGAAGAAAAGCAATCAGAGCTATTACAGGGCATCCAATGGGGCTGGATGAGGGCAGAACAGCCCAGTTCACACTGACCCCATAATTTTCTTAATTGTAGCTTACTGCAGTAGCAGATTTTGACCCGCAGGACTCTGCCAGGGAAGGGCCCTCCGTTACCTCCCCCACTTTCGGCTCAGTTTACAACTGCCAGAAAAGGGAGCTCTGGCTGGGGGCTACGCTGGTTTTCCTGATGCTTGAGTGCTTGACTACTCAAACATGGCAATATTTTGATGTATTTTAATATAAGAGCTGGAGCAGTTTCTCGTTAAAACCCACTGAAATTGCCCCTCTTCGATGATGAGTTTAATCCTTGAATTATTAATACCCGCCAATGAAAGGCAGGAGATTGACGTTACTGCCCTGAATTGGTAATGCTGCTGGAAGAAGAAAGCGCTACATTAACAGACAACAGACAGACCTAGTTTCAGTTCAGTAACAGCTGATTTCAATCACTTCTAGACAAACTTCTGAAGTATTTTGTACAACGAGCTAATGTCTCTATAAATATCTTCTGTTTAACTATGGACAAATTATCTCTCAGCTTGAAAAGCTAACCAGAGTTTGTTGGGGGGTTGTTTCCTTCATCTGTCTATGACAAAAAATTATCAATAAGAGACAAAATGTTGCTTTGGAGCTTACCCAGCTGAATCCCACCATGTGTACTGTGTAGCTATACAGTACAAAACCGCATGGTCCTATATAGTTTTGTAACTCTGGAAAGCTCTAGCAGCTTTACAATTAAACTGCCTATCCTGCCAAGGGTTACTTTCTGAGTCAAACCTCGAAACCCAAGTGCCCCAAACCTTAAGTTAAAAAGAGGGGAGTCTTTTGACCCTACTTCACTTTAGAGTTGAGTCCAAGTTCTTGTGCAATGCATGGTCTCCTTGGGCCAGAGCACGTCCTTGGCCGGTAGACTGTCCCCCAGAAGAAGTTGCTCCCCATCTGCATCCCATCGAAACCCGTTGGAAATTACACAGGATAATGCACTTCTGAGTTAATCTCAGCTTTGTGCAGCAGCCCAGAGAGCCCCTGGGCTGAAGCGTGGGCTCCTGGGACCACTGGACATGCTTGTCTCTTAGCTGTCCTCTGCCCTTCCATGTGCCCGTCCTGCCTGGCATCCCAGCACCAGGCAAGCTGTGTGCAGGAGTTTCCCCCTCAAAGCGCATGGCAGGCAAACCAAGGAAGACAGGGATCTCTAGGACTTACCCGGCTGATGCTGGGCAAGGCTCAGAGCCCAGCTCAGTGGCAAACAGTCATGGCCAGCGGCCTGTCCCCTTTCACATCCTGAAACCTGCTGTTAGTACTGTCCCTCAGGAAGATTCCCACTGGGAAAGGGAAGATGATGCAACATCTTCCTGCAAGCGCTTTACATTTAGCCTTGTCCCCCTCTCTGCCCTCCTGTGGTGTCAGACAAAACAACATAGGTGGAATTTCCAACTCAAACACGCATTTCCTGACACATTTTGCTGTAAGCAGGACCTTTAAAACTATTTTCATAAAAGCTGATTTGGCTTTGTGTGTCGTTACATGTTTTATTTGAGTGAAAGCCATGTTTTCCTCCTAAGAACTTCTGGTAAACAAAAACGTCCTTATAAATCCTGATGGGAACTACTGTAAGGATGCTGGTGCATTGCACATACCAGCCAAGGCAGAGAGAGCCTGCACAACCGCAGCTCTGAACAAATGACCCAAATCACAACTTTCATTTCTACCGGCAACTGTGGCTCTACTGTAGAACATGGCTCCTGACAAAGGAATTCATCATTTAAAAAACCCACTATTGGGGCTAAAGTATGAAATAAAATGAAAGCATTTATATTTCTGTCTTTCCTAAATTCAAAATATGGGGTGTTTTGAAAGTGCCGTATCCAAATATTGTCGAAATCTCGATTTATGCTATAGTTAAACTCAGCTTTGGAACATCTGCCTGTCAATGGCCATATCATTATGAGCAGATGCTGCCTTCAAAGAATTAGACAACGTAGGGGGAGGAGATACTTCTCTTTCTTTCTCTCCTGTGTGTATGTGTATGTACACGCATACACAGCAATCAAGAGCAATTGCATTTGAAGAAAAATATGGAGCTATGCCACAGCACCCTGGCATAATTAACATATATAAGTCTACAGACATCCATTACACAAGGGCGCTATGGCATAGATTCATAACTTTATCACCATGCAATTCCCCTTGATTATACTGACAGTCCTAATAAGTTCCAAAGAGTTTGGCTTTCACTATATCCTGCAGCTGAAAAAGCTTGGCAAGAAATAACTCAACAGAAAACTTCAATTTTCCCCTACATATACCTTATTTTAAAAGAAAGAAAGAAAGAAAGAAAGAAAGAAAAAGAAAACCTAGTATCTAGGTTTAAAGAAAGGAAAATAGCACAGCAGTAATGAAACGTACATTTTGCTGTTGCCTGCTGGCAATCAGAGAGAGGTAGCTAAAATATAGTCTGTGTATGTATCACCTTCTGTTTTCCTCCTTTTTAAAGAGGCCTAAGAAAGACAATCCTCCTAGTAAGACAATAAAGAAAAAACATACCTGAATCTCCTTCTTTTCAAGCAGGAAATTGTTGTATACTTGAAAGCTGCTGTGCACCATCAGTAACTAGAATTTTGCTAATATTATCATTATCAGAGTTATCTGAGGAATGCAGTGACTGCCAATCAGCAAGCAGCACATCTGGGGAATGTCTAAATAGAAGGTCCAAAACCCACATATCTTGATGCTCTGTGCCCAGAAGAAAACCTTCTTATTATTACTGTTCACTAACCAACCCTTTAATGAAAGGCGCAGTTAAACAGTTCACCTATTAGGTCATCACCAGGCTGTGATCCGCAGTGACACATGGCACCCAAGCAGTATTTACATTACCACAAATACTCAGAAGCACTGACAATGACTGCCACCACCATCTGCAAGAAAACCGAGTTTGGATTTTGATATTCTATCTCAGATTTGGTATGATGGGAAAGGAAAAGACTATTTACACCAGAAGGAGAAAACCTACCCAGACAGGATCTCCAAATCGCTTTCAAATGAGACAAAGAAATGATTGCTATTGTTGGCAAGAGGCAAACTCACTCACACTTCATTGGCTTGGCTGCACTATCTTCTGCAGGATCAGGGTTTCCTGTGAGAAGTAAGTGGGTAAGGGAATGGCTAAATCCAGTCCAGGAGGTTGCTGGTTTTATCAGTTTGATCTTGTGAATTATTATGCCTCCCTCCTTTACTAATGAACCTGCTGTCTCCAAATGATGCAGATCCGCTTTTTTCAATGTAATCTGATTTAATATTGCTACTGTATGTTCTGCTATGCCACCGTTAGACAAGGCATTCGATTTCCAAAAGAGCCACTTCCTCAAGTGTACACAGAACTTTTCATTAATACAAGTGCACAGACAAAATTATTTATTTCTCATTGAAAGGCTATTTAAAGATTGAGTTGATGATTTTCTGTATAAAAATACCTAGTATGAGCCTTTTTCTTTCCTCTCACAGAAAGGAAGGGCACAAATCAGTGGGGTCCTCTGTGTAGCCAGGTGCACATGCAAGTGAAATATTCTCCTGTGCACTCATTTTTATGGATATCTTACCCAGTCAACATTTTGCAAACGAAACCCTTGATATATTGAGTGCCACTCTTTCAACATTCCTGGAAAATGGCTTTTCTTTTGTTAAACAAGACTTTTTGCACTCCATGAGCCTGCATGATACAAAATTCAGTGTACAGCTGTAAAAATGTCTTCTGCTCTCTGTACTGCCCTGGCCTCTCAAGTGGTGGGAAGGCACCAGAGCCAGGCGGCAAAGCAGTCCCTGGTGAGACCCTTCAAATGTTGACCAAATTCATGCATAACTGGGCACTACAATCTTGATAAGTTTGCATTTTATTCCAATCCAGTGCAACAACCACCATTAAAACTCCTAAAAGTTTATGTAATAAAGGAGTAATATGATTGCCTCTGAGTCTTTTTTCCTCTCCCGAGTGAAAAGTAGTCTTGCTAAAAAGCCATCCAGAGGGTTCCAATTATTTCATCTTCTACAGAGAGAGGTAAAAAAAAACCTACCAAAGTCTGATGTTTTTCAGTCAGCCATTACTATCACTTTGTCTGTTTATAACAGCAACAAAAAGAAACAGAAATTCCTGTTTCCAAGAGTCACTATGACACCTACAAAACCGGACAGACTGAAAGGTTAAAATGAAAGCTTAAAAAATGCTGCAGTACAAATGGTCCATGCAAAAAGACTTTAAAGACTTTCAGAAAATGTCAACACATCCACATTTAAAAAAAAATGATGAAAAGTCTAAGAATCTAGAAGCATTTGATTTATACTGCACGGGTGCTCTT
Organism: Fulmarus glacialis; assembly: GCF_000690835.1. Lineage (NCBI taxonomy): Eukaryota > Metazoa > Chordata > Aves > Procellariiformes > Procellariidae > Fulmarus > Fulmarus glacialis. Next base: position 75,350 of record NW_009213595.1, read on the forward strand.
ATGCCAAAACTGGATATTACTCATAAAAACAAGAATAAAAGACACTTCCATACTTTTAAAGCAAGATAATGTTTTATCTATAGTCACTCACCTTTCTAAAAGCAAGTTATACTGTAATGCATTGCTCTGAGAATCACCAAACCTGGAAAACATATCAAATGGTTACAACATTTCAGTGATAATGCTCTGCAGAGAGCAGTGAAAAATAATTATTTCAGAGAAAATACCTGTCCCATGCAGGTTGTCCTGGTTTTGGCTGGGGTAGAGTTAATTTTCTTCCTAGTAGCTGATATAGTGCTGTGTTTTGGATTTAGTATGAGAATAATGTTGATAACACACTCATGTTTTAGTTGTTGCTAAGGAGTGCTTACATAGTCAAGGACTTTTCAGCTTCCCATGCTCTGCCAGACGCACAAGAAGCTGGGAGGGGGCACAGCCAAGACAGCTGATCCCAACTGGCCAAAGGGAGATTCCATACCATATGATGTCATGTTCAGTATATAAACTGGGGGGAGCTGGCCAAGGGGGCAGCGATCATTGCTCAGGGACTGGCTGGGCACCGGTCGGCAGGTGGTCAGGGGTTGCATCACTTGTTTTTCCTGGGTTTTGTTCCCCTCTCTTTCTCATTTTTTTCCTTTTCATTACTTTTTTTTTTTTTTAATTATTAAACTGTTCTTATCTCAACCTACGAGTTTTCTCACTTTTGCTCTTCAGATTCTTTCCCCCATCCCACTGGGGAGGGAGGGTGAGCGAGCGGCTGTGTGGTGCTTGGTTGCCAACTGGGGTTAAACCATGACACAGTTAATGACATTTGTCTGTATGCTGGCTTTGTACACAGTAAGAAGCATAAACAAAAAAATAACACCCCGCAAAATTTCTCAGTTAAACAGACCCTGAATCAAACGGCGGATCTGAACATACTAAAAGAGTGTCCAGGAAAAAAAAATCCCAGTCTAATCTATGCAGATGAAGTTGTTCTTCACCTTCTACTCAGTGCAAGTCATTCGAAAAACAAACAAACCAAAATGTATTTGTATCAGTTGTACATCCACCCAAAACACCCTATGGTGATCGAATGTGATCACGTAGGCAATGCTGCAACTCCATAGAATCATAGAATAATAGAATCATTA
>NW_009213596.1:0-10777 GCF_000690835.1 Fulmarus glacialis
CGCCCCCCTCCCCCCTTCAGTGGGTTAAGGAGCTCTTTTGTCATCTTATGTATTCTAAATCTGTTCAGTTTTTTCTTTTCCATCCACTTGGAGCTTTGCTCAGAACTATTAACATCAGCTTACATTTCCTGGAGAAATACAGATCAGGTGGTAGGCTTGGTATGGTCTCTCCTTTCAGTTGTATTAATATTACTTTTGATGAGTTGCTCTAACTTATGGCTACAACTTTGGCAATAGAAAATCTGTGTGGGATTTTGTTCTTTGCCTCTGTTTTTACTGTTGTCAGGTCATTTCAGTGTACCGTTGATCTTGTTTTGTTAACCATTTAATTTATCAAAGGAAAGAAGGTATGGAGAGCTGTACCTTTCCATGGCTCAAGCAAGGCTGTTGGCAGAGCTGACATTACAGGTAACATGCTGCTACTGCTAAGGCACTAAGTAGTTCCTGCCAGACTCTGAGGTTCCAGATGACTTCTGATCTCATCCTGTCCCTGGTGCTGCTATGAAGCTTTCCACAATGTTTGTATTCCTCTTTCCTTAGTAGCTCTCCCTCTTGTCACATGGCTTTTCCTATTCTGTACTGTATTCAAGTATTTCTGTGAGATAGCAGGACTGTGTTGCTGTTGATCAGCTTGAGATGCTGGCCACATGTCATAACATGACATAGAGAAGGTGAAGAGCATAAAGCAGAAGTCTTAGTTTAGTCTTTTTCTACCTGTGGTGTGAAGGCCAGCACTGAAGCCCTGATTGTACACCCTGCCACTACTCACCTCTGTTATTGTACTCTCTTGTTGTTTGATAGAACCTTGTTACTGCCTTTAGATATAATTCATGCACCCCAGTGGTATTCCCCAAGAGTCAGATGTTTAGTGTGCTAATTATTTAGGGCTTTTTCTGTGATTCAGCCTAATGGGTTCCTGAAGGCGGGAAGCCAAGTGTCCAGCATATATTTCAATTCCTACTAGGTGGCCCTAAAAATGCCACTCCAGTTTCTTGGCTTCCCCATGAAGAATATACAGAAAAATGGATACTTCTGGCTGATAGAACTTTTTTTCTATATTAAGTTGTTTCCATTTGTAAACAAGTGGCTCTCCTGGAGCTGATACCAAGAAAGGAAGAGAGTGAGTAGAGTGCTTAGCATAAGAACATCCGCATCTGGCACAACCTTTCATATCATTTCCATACCAAGCATGTTCCTGTATGGCAGACAAGCTGAGAAGAGTTAGTACCTACCAGGTCTGCCCTGGTTGTCAAACTCCCATGAGTTCCCAAGACTTCTGAGTTTCTGTAGAGATCAAGTTCTTCCACCATCATTCAGATCAGAAATTTTGTCTTTCGACTCTTTATGCCTTTGCACCAAGTTCATTTTCAGCTGTGGATGAAAGGAGAAATGAGAAGGTCATACCAACAAGAGTATATAGGCAGTGAACTAGCATTGATTTCAGTAGGGTGTAGATACCTCTAAGTACCACTGTTCCTCCAGTTTTAAATGACAGGTGGGTATTTTTTTCTGGGGGGTGCGGGGGGTGAACAATGGTTGAATGTAACATTTTTAAACAAGAAAGGCTACATATATCACACTGAAAAGAACGGAAATAGATGAGAAGAGTATGTTGATATAAGAGTATGTTGTTGTAAGAGCAAGGCTCTTACTAAAAAGTAATTGCGCTCATTCTGCTTACAAAAGTCCACTATGGACGCCAGAGCTTCTGGTATTTCATCGGCGGGTAAAATTCTGGTTTTATGTTTGCATTGTTTGGGCTGGCATGAGAAGATTGGTAGAGATTTGAGAATAGAAAGTCATGTTTGTATCATTGGAAATGCTTTCTCAAAGAAAGGTATTTGACCATCAGACTTTGAATTTCCTTAATCTTTTCTGAAAGACTTTTCCATAGCTGGGAAATCTAGACACAATTTTTACCCTTATTTTGATGCCTTCAAAATTGCTGCAGTTGACAAAGTTGCTATATGATTGCCAAAGTGATTGCAGATGAGACACCTGTGCTATTGCAAAAGGGTGGGAAAAGACCTAGGAACCTATTTCCTCTGGCATGTGTTATACCAAGGGTTTCCCCAGACCTGTAGGATATTTGTTCCCTTTGCTTCTTCAAAAGCAGTACTAATTTGTGCTTATCAGAGCATCCAGACTCAGTGTTGTCCAAGGCAACCCTCTGCATTGCTAGTTTGTGGGTGTGGGTTTAGCAAAGGTGCTCCCAAAGCCCAGTAGGAGAAGTTGCTGAGAGGTCACTGTACGTAATGGTTTAATCTGCTTCCTCTACAGAGATGCAAAGAGAGATAGAGCATTTTCAGCTTTGCTTGGTTCACCTCATCTCCCAGCTCCTGATAGGTTTGAACATTGCTGAAGGAAAAACTTCATGTAACAGTTCTGAAGGCCTTTTGAGGTCAAGCTTTTACTTAAAGGATTAGAAAAAACACAGTCAAGCAAAAAGCTCTAGCTTATAGCTAACCGCAGACTCAGAGTTTGCGGCAGTACCTACAAGCATTGTCCTAGGTTCTGCACAGTCACAGTTTCCACTTACCTTCTCATACTGTTTTGTTTTTTGGATACAGATGCAGGTGAATTGCTGATTCTACTATAAATGAAATATTTTGAGAGCTAGTTGTCTCTCCCTTCACTTCAAAATTAGTCATTCAGCAGATGTGAGCTATACAAATGACGTTAATATCTCCTTTTCAAATGGGTCCCCGGGTTTTTAAGATACTTTCTTTTATTAGATTATGCCTTTGCCCAGTCTAGCCTTCTCCATTGATACAAAACTACTAATACATTTATGTTTACCTCTGCACATGACACCGTATATATAAGTTCTGTCAAGTCCACGATCTCTGTGTTGCCAGCCTTCTGTAGAGAACACATGTAACGCATTAGTGCACGTGACGGACTTGGTAGCAAGTATCTTGGAAGGATATGTCCGTGAGACCAAGCCTCCTCATTCTCTAACTTGATATGGAATGTCATAGCATATCACTCATTCTTTGGATACAACTAGAGGCACTTTAAAAAATTTATCTGTAAAATGAGAATAAATATTACTTTCCCACTTAGTGTGGATAAAAACATGAGTTTCAAATAATTCCCTGAAAACTTACTTTCTAGTTGTAAGATTTTCTGTCGTCTTCACAAACATTTTGTGGTTTTACAGCCTATTCAGAGATTCAGCAGCATATATAAATGAGAGGTCTGCTTGTCTCAGTGTGTGCCAAACCACAGGAAATTCTACTTAATTAAAAGGAATTCAAAGAGCCAAACAATTTATTTGCTGAGAGAGTTCAGACACAGGGGATGCAACACCTCACAAAGAAAAGACTTTCATCAACCTCAGTTTGATGCAAAAGGAGAGTATATCTCTTCATATATGGACAGCATTCTGCAGGCAAAGGACATCTCCACTGGAGTATAAATGCTCTACACTATTAAAAAAAGCACATCCTTCTAAAGATGGATCTTTAAGGTAGCTGTGATCTCATTCAAAAAACATCTACACTTCCTGACAAAATTTGACTGTTACTGCATGTGCTGTAGAGATACTGCAACCTTATAAACGGTGTTGGGTACACATCTATCTTTCAGTAATGCATTTAAGTGTATTATTACTGACACTGTCAGGATCCAGGTGCGCTATGCATGTCCCTGGACTTTGTCTCTCTGGATTTTTTTACATCTATTCTAATTCTAAAGATATCTCATTGAAATATAAGTGCATTATATGAGACCTTTAAAAAATCTCAATTATTCATTGGTTAATGCTGATGTATTTGTATAATGGGTATTTATTAAACAAACAACTTTCAAAGTGAAATTAGAAAAGTATCAAATTAATGCTGAACATCAGATTTTTACATTCAGGCAGCACTAATAGTTCCAGGTTTACTGTTATAATGCTTTCAGTGACCTTTTTAGTATGGTACTTTTTTCTCCTCATTAACTCATTTCTAGAGTCCTGTTGATTTTTTTCTTTCCAGTGACTAATTTCTTATTCTTTTGCACTGAAACTTCAGTTCAGATAAGGCCTTACCAGTCTCTATTCCGTATTCAAAAGAGATACTGAACTAGAATTGCAACTAATTGAATTTATTAGTTTTCAGAAGAAGTACAGCACAAACTTTCTTTCGCTTTTTGGGTTAGTGAGACTCCAGTAATATCTTAAATAGACAAATTTTAAGACTTAGTCCTTTCAGTGTTGGATTCTCTGCTAACCCAGGACATTATTTAGCTTATTAGCTGTTGCTGTTCATTCTGCTCAGTATTGTGCTGAGAGTGGTGAACTCACTTCATCAAGGGTATGAAAAGCTGTGTTCACATTCTATGAAATCCTGAATAAGCAGCTATTTTTCAACTTACTGTCATTCACTTGTTCGAAATCTCATATTACAGAACAAGCTGGCAGTTACCTCAACTTTATACATCCGTACTTGTTTCTGCAGCATGTCTTTTCTTCCCCTCTGTGGACCCACAGTGGGCAAGGGCAGCTAATTGCACATGCAGAAACTGCCCTCTGTGCGCGAATATGGTCTATACTTATTCAAGAGATTTAACAGTGGTGGGTGTGGAAGTGAGTAAGTGTGATGTTATAAATGTGTTGAGTCAAGACCTCCTTGACAACTACTCTGTGTCAGGATCCTGGAGGCACTAATCAGCCCTAACAGCTCTGCCCCTTGCTCAGACCCAGGGGCAAGGGTCCAGCTCCATGGGGTGGCCCCTGGTGGGACATCCCCTCTCCAGACTCGTGGGACCCCTCTCCATCTCCTGAGGCCGCACAGGGGTTTTTCTGCTTGAGCCTAGAGGTTCGCATGGGACAGCAGTCTTGCTGCAGTTGGGTTATGCTAGTTTTGGGGCTGGCCCTGGGCAGAGAGGCAGTGTGTGCTGGATGGAGTGGGTGGGCACTGGGTGCTGCTGCGGGGACCCTCGAGGAAGGGTTTCTTGAGGTGCTGGACTGGTGAGGTGTCCATCACTGCATGTTTTGAGCCTGATGTTTTTTTGCTTAGAGCCACCGGGTGTCAGCATAGGACCCAGCTGTATGGAGGAATATACTTCTGCCTGGGATGGAGGCAACTACAGGAGGTGTCTCGCCGTGAATTTTGCATGGTTTCATCGTTAAATGCTGCTGAGACTGCCTGACTTCAAGGCCACGGTCCGTAAAAGTGATAGCCCCAGGCAGGCTTCTGCTTCTGCTCTTGGCAAGTCTCTCTCTGTTGCTGATTTTTTTGTTTTATTTTGATTTTTTTTAATAGAGCTTCAGTTCTCCAGAGATCTGGGCAGGGTCCCACTGGCAGGGATGCCCTTCTTCCCTTGGTTACCCCGTTGCTCAAGGAGATGAGATGTTTTTCTCACTTCAGCCAACCGACAGCATAAATATGCATTTGTGTGCTTGCGCATTTCCTCTTTTGTTAGATTACCAGTCTGCTCACAGCGTATGTACTGAGTACATGCTGCCACACTGGAGAACAGTCTGCTCCTTCCCCCTCTCACATTATGGCTGGAAGTGAAGCCTCTTAATAAATGAGAGAAGTAGGTGAGGGTTTATCTTACCCTTGCGAGCTGATGGTTTTTTTTTTTATCTTCTGCTCTGTAAAAACAATTAAAATGGTTCTTAACGTACTTAAATGTAGAAGGTGGCGGTATATTGCCATTGGTATGTGGAAAGCACAGATTAATTCAACCAGCATTATAGCCTGAACTGCCGACTCAGCAGGTCTGATTTAGGGATGTATAAAAGCGGTGATCAGGCCATGAAGGCTTTGAAAATGCAGATAGCATGCAATATTGTGTTGCTTGAGTGGGAGCCAAAACCTACGTATTTTGTCAAACTGGTAGAGACCTTGGATTTTGATTCCCTGTTTAGATATACAGGCTCATTACGATGGGCTTTGTACAGCCTTCAGCACTTTTGTTTTCTTTTCTTTTTTTTTTTTTTCTTTAATATGGCTGCTACTTCACTTTTTTCTGTACTGCAATCTGAGAAAATTTATATACATGTTTTTTACCATTCAGTGCTCTAGGGGCTTTGCAATAAAAGTGGTTGTTAAAGGAATATTAACTCAGTTTAAGAGGCAGAAGATGAAAACTCTTGAGGATCTTGTTGTGGCTAATGTCATAGCAAGCATGATGAGGAATTGAGCTATTTATTGCATCTGTGTGAAACCGTATTTTTCATTTTAACCATATCTCAGTGTAGGTGTCTGCCATAATCATAGCAGTTGTATATTATAACCATACCATCTACTGTATCATTTACCTTGCAGTAAACATGAGTGCAGCTTTCAGCAGCACATGGGACAGACAGGTAGACAGGGAAAGCACTCTGCTATTGTAACTTCCCTGACAATTTCTCAGTCTGCATAAGAAACTTGAAAATATGGCAGCCTATATGAGACAGACTGTGTAATGTACTTTGGGGAAATATTATTACAATTACCTAGAATTATTATGTGAAGGTTCTTATATTCTGAGGCTGCCCACTTTTATAATGTTTTTAGCCTTTTTTAATTTAAAAAGGCAGTATAGGACAGTAGGTGTCACTGTAGTAGTAGCAAAAGCAAGAGGAGTAAAATCTCTCTCTTTCTTACCACACTTTTTTTACTCTTTACAGTTTTCATCAGAGAAAAGGATCAAGGACAGCATGATGCTTGTCCTGGTCTCCTGACTGTGAGTTTATCAGGAACCAGCTCAACCTGTGCCAGAATTTAGAAGGATGAAGAGGGTTTGGGAAACTTTAACACTCAGAGATAAAAGATACAATTATTTTCCATGGAGACTAGCAAAAAGACAGGAAGAGATACTACTTTTTGGAAATACCCTTTTGTACTTTCTGATTTTTATTCAAACTTGGGAACTTTCAGTAAAATTAAAGCGAAAACACTGAGAACCAATCACGTATTTTAGCTTCTGTATTTTGAACGGAGTGCCTAAGGATACTAGCCCGTAGATTTGTAATGAGGCACATAAACTAATGTTGTGATATTCAAACTTGCTGGGCTCCCTGGAACTGCTCTGTCATTAACACCTGACCAGTAAGCCTCACTTTTAGACTCAGTCATTCCACTTTTAGTAACCATTAAATGAAAAATCTGTGTCTGGTAAATGACTGCTGCAGGGTACTGAATTCCACAGACTACTGCTGAAGACAGCATCTTCCTAAAAAGGGAATTTTGAAGTGGAATAGAATATTTACTGAAATAGAGAATAACCCGTAAACCCAGAAACTGACCAGACGAAACTTTAGTTTTTAAAAATTTGTAGCTTAAGGAGAGATGCAATCTAGCTACATGTATGTTTCTTGTTGTTTTATAAAACTACCGCTCTCTCCTGACTACTCCTGACTACTCTGGGCAGTCTGTTCCAGGATGGCATTTCTTGTGGCCCTAGGAGGTATGCTTCTGTGTGTGGCTTGTTTTCGTTGGCACTATTCACATTTCCAGTGGGTTTTGTTTGCTCCAGCCATCCTGGAGGGACAGATGAAACATTTTCCAGAATTGTGTTATTATGAAAAGAGCACAGAAAAAACTGGCAACCAAACTAAAGCTCCATAAACCAGTATCCTGATTTGGCATTTCAAATGGCACTTAAATATGGGCTTACCTTTCAATATTGCACTAGGAAATAAAACACCTCCCGGTGCAAAGTAAAAGATATAAATGACCCTATCAATGACACTAATCAATTGAAATAACAACCAACCTTTCCTAAAATCCCCAAACGTTCCTTTACTAGCATATTTTCTCTTTACAAGTGTGCTGCTCAGAATTATAGGAATAAAAAAAATTTATAACCAGAGCTGCATGAAATTGAGGACAGTGAAACCGGTTTAAGAGAAATAAACAAACCTGGAAAGCAGAATTCAGGTGAGATCTGAATCAACTTGAATCATACCCTGAAGTTCAGAAGAAGCTCAGTTATGACTTTTTAATGCTGTGTCTTCATGCTGCTGTCCAAGACACAGGCTGAACCCTTATAGGAGAGAGTGTTTTCACATGACTTCGAGCATCTCTGAGAACATTTAGTACCTGCTGCATTAAAAGGGATTGGTTTTACAATTTACCTAGTTAAGACAGATATGGGTTAATGACAAGTACCAGTTTTAAAAGTGATCTGAACACCTACAGTTAATGTGGCTTTAAGTGTGGATTTCAAGTCACAATTTCGGTTGATTCTGATGCTGGAAAGAGTCTCTGCAGGAAAGGAACAGACCTGGCTGCTCGTCGGTGTCTGTATCATTTATCTGTAGCATTGCTGATCACAGGGGCAGAATGGGATGGAAAAGGTTACCCTGCTGAAACTGTTTTACACCTATGTGTTTTAAAACTAAAAATTAGATTAGAAACTGTTGGTGACAAACACTGAGCAAAATTTGTGGGTGCTATAGTTCCATGTGCCTATAGGATCAAGGGCTTCAACAGAAAATAACACAGTGCCATGTTTCTCTCAAATTTTACCTTTCTGTGTACTACTTTTCTTTTTAACTTTTGATGTTTTCATGCTTATGCTTTTTGAGGTTGTTCAGCCTGGAGAAGAGAAGGCTCCAGGGAGACCTTATAGCAGCCTCCCAGTACCTGAAGGGAGGCCTACAAGAAAGCTGGGGAGGGACTTTTTACAAGGGCATGTAGTGATAGGACAAGGGGTAATATATATGTATAATAGATATAGGGAAGAAGTTCTTCACTAAGAGGGTGTTGAGGCACTGGAACAGATTGCCCAGAGAAGCTGTGGTTGCCCCATCCCTGGAAGCGTACAAGGCCAGGTTGGATGTGGCTTTGAGCAACCTGGTCTAGCGGAAGGTGCCCCTGACCATGACAGAGCATTTGGAACTAGATCATAGAATCATAGAATCATAGAATAATTTGGATTAGAAGGGACCTTTAAAGGTCATGTAGTCCAACCCCCCCCTATATCTAGTCTAAATCTGCCCTCTTTTAGTTTAAAACCATTCCCCCTTGTCCTGTCGCAACAGGCCCTACTAAAAAGTTTGCCGCCATCTTTCTTATAAGCCCCCTTTAAGTACTGAAGTGCCGCGATAATGTCTCCCTGGAGCCTTCTCTTCTCCAGGCTGAATAACCCCAACTCTTTCAGCCTTTCTTCATAGGAGAGGCGTTCCACCCCCCTGATCATTTTTGTGGCCCTCCTCTGGACCTGCTCCAACAGGTCCCTGTCTTTCTTGTGCTGAGGGCTCCAGAGCTGGATGCAGTACTCCAGGTGGGGTCTCACCAGAGCAGAGCAGAGGGGCAGAATCACCTCCCTCCACCTGCTGGCCACACTTCTTTTGATGCAGCCCAGGATACAGTTGGCCTTCTAGGCTGCGAGTGCACATTGGTGGGTCATGTCCATCTTTTCATCCACCATACCCCCAAGTCCTTCTCAGCAGGGCTGCTCTCAATCCCTTCATCTCCCAACCTGTATTCATACCAGGGGTTGCCCTGATCCAGGTGCAGGACCTTGCACTTGGCCTTGTTGAACCTCATGAAGTTCACACAGGCCCACTTCTCGAGCTTTTCCAGGTCCCTCTGGTTGGCATCCTGTCCCTCAGGCATGTCGACCACAACCACTCAGCTTGGTGTCATCTGCAAACTTGCTGAGGGTGCACTCGATCCCACTGCCTATGTCACTGAAGAAGATATTAAACAGTACCTGTCCCAATACAGACCCCTGAGGGACACCACTCATCACCGACCTCCATCTGGACATTGAGCCGTTGACTGCTGCCCTCTGGATGCGTCCCTCCAACCAATTCCTGACCCACCGGACAGTCCATCCATCAAATTCATACCTCTCCAGTTTAAAGAGAAGGATGTTGTGGGGGACCGTGTCAAAGGCCTTACAGAGGTCCAGATAGATGACATCGGTAGCCCTTCCCATGTCCACTGATGTAGTCACTCCATCATAGAAGGCCACTAGGTTGGTCAGGCAGGACTTGCCCTTGGTGAAGCCATGCTGGCTGTCTTGAATCACTTCCGTGTCCTCCATGTGCTTTAGCATAGCTTCCAGGAGGATCTGTTCCATGATCTTCTCAGGAATAGAGGTTATATAGACTGACTGGCCTGTAGTTCCCTGGGTCCTCCTTTTTTCCCTTTTTAAAAATGGGGGTAATGTTTTCCCTTTTCCAGTCCGCAGGAACTTCACCGGACTGCCATGACTTCTCAAATACAATGGATAGTGGCTTAGATGATCTTTAAGGTCCCTTCCAACCCAAACCATTCTATGATTCTATGATTCTATATATTCTTAAAGCCTAACCTTCCTTTTAATGGAGCTATCAATTTGGGATTTAGCTATAATTTGTCAAATGTTTAAGAGGAACTTGATTTTAATCCAGACATACCATGTGCTTCGATAGTCAGGCAAGTTATTATAAGCTATTGCCTTCATTTTCTTCCTGTGTGGGCAGCCCCTGTTGTGTGCTTCAACAGTCAGCCTAACACTGCCTGGAATAAAACTTGTCAAAAAAAAAAAATCTGGTTTTCTAAGAGCAACAACAACAAAATACGGGTTAAAATCAAGAACTTCGACATTCTGTTCTAAATAAAGTGAGTGTTTTGCTGAAAACGCATACATTGAGGGGAAAAAAGTTGAGAGGTCATCTCATTTCCACATTTTTAAAGTCATCCTTTAAAATTATGGAAAAACTTGGTGTTTTTTCATTTTTGTTGTCTCAAATGGTGCAGGAAGTACACTAGATACAACCTATTAAACACAATTAATGAGCTCTGAGGCTAGATCATTAGGATGACAGCTTGTGAAGGTGAAAGACTTTCACGACCTAGGG
>NW_009213596.1:10804-12615 GCF_000690835.1 Fulmarus glacialis
CGGCTTAGGCTGAGTTTCATGTCAGTAGGTAGGACCCCAGAAGAGGCTCATTTGTGAGCTGGACTAGTTCAGGATGGCCCCGAGATGGAGGAGTTTTATATTAAAGGAGCATCTCTGGATCTTATTTCTCTAAAAAAAGAGGGAACAGCCAAGGAGCTTTGATGGGGCAGCACTGCATAAGACTGGAAATTTCTGGTCAGCTGAAACCCCTGAGTTTCATGTCAGTAGGTAGGACCCCAGAAGAGGCTCATTTGTGAGCTGGACTAGTTCAGGATGGCCCCGAGATGGAGGAGTTTTATATTAAAGGAGCATCTCTGGATCTTATTTCTCTAAAAAAAGAGGGAACAGCCAAGGAGCTTTGATGGGGCAGCACTGCATAAGACTGGAAATTTCTGGTCAGCTGAAACCCTGCATAGCAGACACTCAGCTGCAGAGTGGGAGCAGGTGGAGAGAAGCAGCAGATGCCTGCTCAGATTCCCAACACATGCCTGCTGGGATGTGAAGAGAAGTGCAGGTATGCATGTACTTCCACCATCCCTTATCTTTAAAAAGAAGTATTTTGTTCTTTCCGGTTTGCTTTGTATGCTGTAAGTCATGCAATGCTAATGGGTGAAGCTTCTGCAAATAAATTTATTGGCATCTGAGTTAACATCCTCTGAACTGAAGACCACCTTGCAGAAGCTGTGGTTTCAGATAACCTGCAACATGAGAAAAGACTTCAAAATGCATTTTGAGTGTAATGAAAATGAAGGCCTTTCCTTTGTTGCAGAAAGGATTAAACATAGAGAGTTGTGTGAGCGTAATGAGAACTAAGAATTTGCCAATAACAGTAAAAGATTGCTTCAGCACAGGCAGCTGGGTAGGTGTTTCATATCCTACACCAGCATAACAAGCAAAGCTGCTGCAGTACCACCCAGATCTTTATTTCTGGGTGACCATTTGATAAGGACATCTTCAGGACACAGTCTTAGTCTCTTCCTTAATTTAAAGTCTCCTTATACCCTTGAGGATCTCCAAACAAATCTCATGTTAAATCGTTTCTCTTAACACATGCATTGTGTGTACCACATTCTCCACGGAGGGTACTGCATTATCTTGGTTTGTCATGGTTTATCTTTGCTTCCCTGCCTTTTCCTGCTTTAAATTCTGTATAACATCACTGTGCAATCTACTGATTCCTTTAAAGCAGCAGAAACCTCCGAACTTGGAAAAGGGACACAGGTCCTCAGCCTCTGGAACCGACTGCCCCAGGGGTGGAAACACAGCCCTACCATTTGCCATGGACTGATCCACACCGCACTGGAACAGGGTGAGGCTCCAGTACACCTGCAATACATTGCTGAACAAGAAAAGTGGCCAGTACTTTATCTTTATACTGACTCATGGATGGTGGCAAATGCCCTGTGGGGGTGGTTGCAGCAGTGGAAGCAGAACAACTGGCAGCGCAGAGGTAAACCCATCTGGGCTGCCGCATTGTGGCAAGATATTGCTGCCCGGGTAGAGAACCTGGCTGTAAAAGTACGTCACGTAGATGCTCACGTACCCAAGAGTCGGGCCACTGAAGAACACCAAAACAACCAGCAGGTGGACCGGGCTGCTAAGGTTGAAGTGGCTTAGCTGGATCTGGACTGGCAACATAAGGGTGAATTATTTATAGCTCGGTGGGCCCATGAAGCCTCAGGCCATCAAGGAAGAGATGCAACATACAGATGGGCTCGTGATCGAGGGGTGGACTTAACCATGGACGCTATTGCACAGGTTATCCATGAATGTGAAATGTATGCTGCAATCAAACAAGGCAAGCGAGTAAG
>NW_009213597.1:0-10711 GCF_000690835.1 Fulmarus glacialis
CTTTATCTCAATCCACAATTTTTTTTTTCCCAATTATTCTCCTCCATTCCACTGGAGGGGGAGGGGAAGTGAGAGAGCAGCTGTATGGTGTTTGGCTGCCTGCTGGGTTAAACCACAGCACACATGCACGGGGCTCAGAGTAGGTACCCTATATAATATTAGAAATTGTCTTTGAGAATCTTTGTAGTCTGGATCATTTATGTATCAAACTTTGTGATGCAGAGGGATTCCAGTCAGAATTAATTGGTAATCGTTTTAGAAATTGTAATATGTCATGCTTCATGATTACTCTTCATTTTCATCATTAGAAAGAAACAGATAATCATAATGAAGTTTTTATTCAGTTAGAATGTAAGCCAGTGACAGAGCTATACAGAGAGAAAGGAAGGACAAGATCTCATTACAAGTTCTGCTGGGGTTGGAATATGCCCCCAACTCTGGATCGTGAGTGGGTCAGTATTAATCCATCTGACTTGTATCTTGGATAAATTACAAGAGTTGCAGGTACGAGGAGCAGAGCAGGGTGTAGCACTGCGCAATAACCTCCCTTTGCTGGAATCCCTCTCCAGGAATGATAAATAGCTTAAAGACAGAAAGTGGCTTTATTCACTAAGTGAAGACTTGGGGTGTTAATGTGGTATAATAGGCTCAAATGTCCATTCAAAAGGAAAGTCCTGATCAGATAAATTCTCAGAACGAAGGCTTGGGGTAGAAAAAAATAGGCCTCCTTGCTGCAACACACAGCGCTCTATTATTTAAACCTCTTCTGAGCATTCTCCACTTCTCTGATTCCCTGATGAATGCAACAGTGAGAGCATCAGATGAAAGTAATTTCTCTGACAGAGACAGCTTGTATCTAAAAATATTTTGCTTCTTCACTATGATTAAGTGACAGAATGAACAAAGGCATGACTTGAAAATTGTTTATCAATATTTCTCTAAAAGACACAGCTTGTATTTATAAATGTTTAGCATCCTAGTTGAAATATATACATGAATGGAAAACAAGTTAAGAGTTGGACATGCAGTATCTGGCAATAAACTAATTATCATTATAATCAATTATATGACTGAAATACTCTGTGTTTTCAGTAGAACATTAACTAAATGAGTTTTGAGAAGTGACTTGCTGAATTTGTTAATGGAAAATGTTTAGTTTATTATTTTCATCTGGATAAATGTAACAGGCTTTTTTTCTACTGTGATTTCCTCAAATTTTGAAATGCTTCAGTTCCTTTGAAAATGCAAACATATGCATACTTAGATGAAAGAAATACTAAGAAAGTTAACTGGGAATTTACGGGATTAATGTAAAATGTACTGGAGACAAGTTTTCTAGAAGGACTGTCAGCTGTTTCCTCCAGGTGCACAAACCTACATGATCCTTGCAGCCATTTTGTCCATTTGAAACTTAACGTACACCTACTTAGACAGCTGTCCCAAAGAGAAAAATTGATCGTGCTTCTAGTCATGATGGTTCCAGTAAGAAGATACTTGGCTAACAGGAAAGCAGCAAATTCTAAAACAGAAGCTTCTGGAGGTTAAGTTCCATGCAGGTAAAGGGAAGCACCATACACTTTGGAACTGCTGGAGGGTCCACCCCTAGGAGACAACTGTTGTACACAATGTGCAAATAAACACGTCAATGTGTAGCACAGATTCCTTAACACAAAATATTTGCTCTCCTCAGAAAGGTATTTTTGATATTTCTTTTTTTTTTTTTTTTTTTTTTTTAAATTATACAAGGTTCTGGTTTTGTACAAACAGAAAATTGATGTACACCAGATGTTTTGGAATCTTGGTTGACATTCTGTGACTGAGCTTAAAATGAGTGGTCTTTTCCGGTTTTAAATAAATCATTCAATGATCAGAGTAGCAGCAACATTCTCCAAATGCACCTAAAGTGTTCAGTTGTGCTCTGCATGATACATGGATGGAGACATGACACAAGTTGCTAAGTGAGCTCGTATGGCACAACTCCATGCAGACCCATGAACTAAGACCCAGATACACTACAAATACTAAGCAGGGCTCTTTTTCACTGCACCCAAGAATACTGCTTTCAAACCCACACTGACTTCTCACCTTGATTATTTGGTTTGCTTTTACACGGTTCAGGATAGTTCACAAACACTATGAGGATGTTACTTGGCTATCAAACCATTTGTGACGCAGACTTGCATAAACTATGACTGAGACACTATAGGTGTTGCCACAACTAGCCCATCATCTCCATGGATTTCAGAATAATCTATGAAGGGTTCTGTGTGTAGTGATACACAGACACAACTTCAAATTAGAATTTACAAAACCAGATTAGGTGCCCAAATTCCCTCACAAGATGGATGAAGAGAATCGAGTGCCCACAATTAAAACTTAGTTTCCTCATTGGATAAATTATAGCAGATGGGATTTTTATGCCTTGTCTGCACCTAGAGTACTTGCTGAAGCCTAAAACAAAATGCTTGCGTGAGTGTTCAAAACAGGGTACAAAACCTCTTCCTAGAATAAAAACCCACCTCTTTTCCTCTGAGCACAGATGGCTGCTCTTTTTCAGTGCAATTCAAAGAATCTCTTTTGTATGAAATCACTCAACTCCAACTGGAAGGAAAGAAGAATCCATTGCCTTTGCACGGCCCAGAGCCAGGTATGCAGAGTACTCTTGGAAACGAATATTGGGCTGAAGGTGGGTAGTAGGGGGAGGGAATTCATACAGGAATCCCACAGAAGTTCTCGGGTGAATGAAATGCCTCTTCCTTTTCTTCTCTGAATTTCAGTGAAGGCTTCTTTTCAAAATAGAACAAGAAGAGAAGGAAACATACGGCTTGCTCAAAACTTTTGTCAAAGTAGCAGAAAACCAGATTCAACTCTCACCTTTTCTTCTACCGCAGGACATACCATGCCTGAATCAACAGGGAAAAGACTAATTTGCAGAGAAAAGGTAGTCCCAAAACTCCTGTTGTCTTCTCTCAGACTTGGAGAGAGCCCTATTCTTTTAAACCATTCACTATTTAAAGCATTGATTATTCAAATACTAATTGATCCTAAAAGAGAGCAGATCCTGTAGTACAGCCCACAACTGGAAGTCAATACTCCTAGCATTCAAAGCCTGTGCCAATAAATACTTTATATATAACAGCAATGTATGCAGTAGAAGGCCTGGAGTCTATTTCATCCATCTGTGAAGCATGCAGATTCATAAATACTCTTTTCCTATTACATTTGACACAGAATGGTACAGCTTCCAGGGAGGGATCGAGAAAGATTTACCTAGTTGGCATTTGGACCCTTCACCTGGCTCTGGGCCGTGCAAAGGCAATGGATTCTTCTTTCCTTCCAGTTGGAGCTGAGTGATTTCATACAAAAAGAGATTCTTAGGTCATTGTAAGAATTTGGTGAAGAATCCAGCAATTCTTTTCTTCCATAATCACATAATGTGCTTAACATGAACTTAAAAAATAATTCAAAGTCAGCATATTTATTGCATTGAAGTCTATAATAGAATTTGGCCTAACTACTTAACTGATAGTGTAGAACTCTGTAAAGAAGCTAAATACTGGTTTAGGATTTTTTTTCCCTTCTATATTATCGGCTGCAGAAATTCTGACCTTATGCCTTTGTGCTCCTCACTGGTTTAAACATATATTTTAAAATTGCATCTCTAAGAAGTGCAAATACACAGGAAGGCCTGAAGACCAAAAGGTAAGAGAAAATGTAGACTTCAAGCTCAACAGTTAGTGATAATTACAAAATCGATTATTACTGTCAGGTAGTCTCTCTAAGGTCAGAAGTTCCATGTTGAAACATTTGGCCCAGCAATTCCTTCCTTCCTTCCTAACACTCTGACATATAAAGGTATATGCATAACTTAACTTACCCTTTTCACTGCAGTCCTGGATGTACCAGCTGGAAATGTATAAAACAGGAGGATAATCGTTTTTTCCTTAGCACAGTAAATGCACAGAAGATGTGATCACAAACAAAAATCTTGTAAACGTTATGACCTGCATCGACAAAAACCAGGTGTATCCCACACTGAGGTTGTCAATAAAGGCAGTAAGCATTCTTCCAGTCTCTTCACATTCGATTTTCTCTTTCCTTGCAATACTTTGTCAGAGAAATAGTTGCAGACGCAATGTGCCCTGCCACATTACTACCACACCTACGCAAAAGATCTTCTACCTCAACAGTCAAGATTTGGTCTGGCAGAAAAAATGGACTGAATCACAGTGAGAATTGTAATTAAGAACCTTCTGGTGTATCACATAAAAATGGACCTGCGTGGCAGATACAACAGCTAGCACCACAGAGTGATTAAAGTCTAGCAAATGGTTTCTAACCGTGTTTCTAAGCTGATATAGTGCCACCACATTAAAGGAATTTGCTTGCCATTTGCCATTGTGTTTGAATAGAATCTGGTCTAGAACATTTATCAGAATACATCCTAAAAAGACAATACACATAAATACCTCTTTAAAAGTAAAATGTGATAGGATTTATGTTTCTATTTTCCATTTTGTCAGCTGATACAAACTCATGCAGCACCACTAAGTCCAGTGGGGACACACTGACTTTCATCACTAAAGCCGCATTAGGACTTTTTGTTTTATTACTTTCCCCTCCCAGTAAATAACTTCAGAAGATCACTTGTTGTCACAGATGATTACACCTGTGTAAAAAAAATCTGTTTGAGAAAAGGAAAAAAGAGGGGGGTTTATGATTTTTTTTTTTTCCTAGAATATCTCCAGACCTCCTTAGACCATCAATTTTTGATCCTTCTTGTGCTGTATATTTGTCCCACGGTGCAGCTTTACTTAGTATTATCAATTTTATCAGTCATTTTGCTATGTTGAAACTCCAAATATAAAAGTTTTACATCCTTTTGAAAAAGAATAATTGTGACTTCAAACAACAAAGGGGTTACTGCAGAGCCAGCCCTTGTATAATCTTTTTTCTGCTGGCCAAGAACATCCCCATTTATTAAATGCCTGGAAGTAGCATTGTTCTCTTATTTAAACGTAGCCAAAATACTTCTTTTTTTTTTCCCGTCTGAAGAAAACTAAAATTAAGGTCAAGATCCAATTTATTCATTCCAGACTACAATAAGCAAGGGCTGCAGTCTTTTTCTTCATGTGCAGAGGTCACAGGAGCTTCATCTTTCCCTTTATTCTGTCACAATTCTCTTTTGTAATTCCAGGGGCTACCTGCCTTCACACAGCTCATTACACAGCTGTTGGGTCCCTGCCAGCCATTAGCAGACCAAGAAAGGCTGTCACAGAAGGCTGCTTTGGAAGTGGTGGGCATGGATGCTTTGACTGTCTCTACTTTCATCTAAAGATCCTAGAATGCTTTGGGAACATAAACAAAAAGCCCTCCAAATTGCCCAAAATTGTGTGTGAGAGAAAAATGCTCTGCCACCTTCCAAAATGTGACAAAGAGCTGTTTAGAATCATAGAATCACAGAATCATTAAGGTTGGAAAAGACCTCTAAGATCAAGTCCAACATAGTCATTATCCTACAGACAGTCATGGTCCCAGTGAAATAATTCATTTCAACTGGACTATTAATAAGCCTAAAATTATACATTGACAGGTCTGAAAAAGCTGCCACTGCCAGTCTTGTGGTACACTTGTTCAACCTCTGGATGACATGGAAATGTGTAAAACAGGAGCTCAATGAAAACAAAACACACAAAAACACCCAAAGTAAAAACCAACCAAAACCCCAACCAAAATCAAACAAAAAACCCACAATCAAACAAAAAGCCTCTATCTCCAAACCAACCAAAAAAACCTCTAAAAATAAAGATCCCTACTAAAACATAGCTTTGTGAGCTATTACATTTCTCTCCAGTACTGTAGTTACAGCTATGAATACATAAAATGTACCCCAACTGGTAATATATTGCAGAAAAGATTAATTTATTTAACAGGATTTAATTAAACAAAATACAATTAAAGCTGAAATTGCTGAATCAGAGAGACTGAAATGTTTAATTTAATATACTTTGAGATCAATGAACTGCTCACAGTCCTGGCCAGGACTTGGTGCAGACAGAACAGATCTTGACAGCACCAAGTTCCTGCCTATCAGGGAAACACCTCGATTAGTCACCTTCAGAGCAACCAGCCACCTACTTACCTCTGAGTGCCCAGGAGCCCTTTGCCTGACAAGTCCAATTTGGAGCCAGAGTTCAGCTAGACTGTCCCAGCTCTTCTCAAAGCCGCAGCCCCAGAAGTTGGGGCACAAAGTGCTATTTAGCTCCACAGAAGGGAACACCAAAATCCTAATGCCACAAGCTCTGGTTGGAGTCTGCAATAGCTTCTGACTTTGCAGAGTTATCAGTGAGCCTGTGTCTACGCTACTTAGTAAGTATAGAATTAGAATTATTAAGGTTGGAAAAGATCTCTACGATCATCGAGTCCAATAGATGTAAGTGAGTAAGTATCAACGTAAGTAGAGTACTTAGACAAGCTCAGTCACAGCGTTGCTGTCTGAATGTCCCACTCCATTGCTAGCATGCTCCCTGGCATGGTTTTGCACCAAAGCAACACCTGACCACTGGAATAATACATACCACAGACTGCCCCCAGCACACAGGAGGATGAAACCCCATGAGGATATATATGTGTGTGTATGTACATATGCATGAGAGAAAGGGAGCTTGTATGTATTATTATAGGACTAATAGTTCCAAACAGCCTAATAAAAACCCAGGACCAAGTGCTATATTTTGAAAGGTCTAAATCATACCATGTGGCCCCAGGACCAAAGAACAGACTTTGCTCCTGCTTTATTCAAAAGTACAAATGCAGCCTCAAAGACAGTTCTGCAGTTCAGAAGCATCTATCACAGCAGGGCTACCTGGAACTGGTAAAATTCATAATCCATATAGATTTCACTGATGGTATCTATCAGCTGTTGTGAAACAGATACAGAATCCAATGTCATCAACAGATATTTTGATTGGGAGCTATTTTGTTCAGAACACCAGTTAGCCCCAAGATGACATTCACTGAGAAAGGGAGCCACAGACTGGTCCTGAGTGGGTCTGTGCCTATGAGAAAAGTACTGCCAGAAATTTCTCATAGAAGGAATTTGCTGTTCTGAAATTTGCTTGTTCTGTTTTTTCTATTGTTCTGAAAATTGTTCTGAATACTGTTCTGAATTTGTTCTGAAGAAACACACTGGACACCAGACTAGGCACAAGTACAGACAGTACCTATCATGATTCCAGATGGGAGTAATATTTTTCCCCTAAAAAACTTCTAAGACAAACCATTTAAAACAGATGAAAGGAGAGGACAAAACCTGCAGTGGGAGATGTGAGTCACAGAGAGGAAACATTTGCATTTAAAAGAAGCAGGCAGTGCAGTCTTTCACAATTATGCACTAAAACAGGCAGACACCAGCAGTCCTGAGTTTTAGTGATGATCCTGAGTTCAGTGATGGGGTGACACAAAAACTGAGTCATCATCTCTGCAAGGTTATCTAGGTCCTCAGAAGCTACATTCAGACTGAGGCACACCAGAGCAGCCAAGAAATCAGTTTAAGAATAGTGCTGGCACAATTTACAATTTAGTTTCTCCAGCAAGCTTTCTGTTCCAAGTCATCCAGCTCAGTCACCAGTCATTTGGTATCTTCAGTTTTCAGAAGTTTCATGTTTGCTTTATTCAGTTGTTTAGCCTGTTCAGGATGACTGAATCAGGATGAAACTAGCAAACAAAAAATCTACTGGGTCCATCAAGATCTCAGGCTAAAGTAAAACAAGGCTCCCAAGCAGCTCAGCAAGTTCTGCCTTCTGAGGCAGGCTTAGACGAATCCAGTAGCAGGGAATGAGTCTTGCCAGGCTGCAAAGGGTCAGCAAGGAAATTAAAATAAATGCTTTCCAGCAAAACCCCCTCATCCTCCAAAGAAGAGATCTTATTTCTCATTTTCAAACCAATAATAATTTTCCACCAGAAACAAAAATTTCCCGAAAATTTCAGCTCATTGAAACTCTGAAAACTGCTGGATTTGGTTCAATTCAAACCCGAATCAAACTTCTACTAAAAAAAAAAAATCCTGACAAATCAGAATTCCAATTTTTAGTTAGCTAAAACTGAAACAACAGCACAGAACCACAGAAATTTAGGAGCTGGGAAACAGCATTGTACTGCAACAGTTTCTGGATATCTGAGTAACACTGTGTAACTAAGACCTCTTCAGACAATATTTTCCATATATATACATGATTGTATTTATTCCACAGTTGTTCTAATGTGAATAACATTACTTTGTCCAATCAAATTTATGATGGTACAGGAGACTGCATCATGTAATCACCATATACCTCCACAATAACTTTGCTCACCATGTTTTTCTCTTTTCTCTAAATTGCTGTTTCCCTAGTCATTGATAAATAAAAGTATAATTAAGCCTTGCTTAAAAGTTAATTTTCATGTAAGGAAAAGGGCATGAACATCTCATTATTATCAATGCAGAAAGCTCACAAACAGAACATTAAGCCCAATGTTAAAAAAAATGGAAAGTTTCAGTTCTTGAGAACAGGGGAAAAAAACCCAAAAATGAAAAAAATTCACACCAAGATATCTACAAGAGATGGAGCTCTGCGATTAACTCTATTTGTTTCAATAAACGGAGATTATACAGTGACCTTTACTTCAGCTGCCTTGGTTTCTCCATTTTTAATCATTATGCAAGATTTGGTAGGATTTGTTGCTGACACTCTACTCCTCAGGGGGCAATTAGCAGAGAAATGAATTCACTAGAAAGTCAGCAGATCTTTTCACTTTACCATCTAAAATGACAGGAAAGAGCCCAGCTTTGTTGGACTGTCATAATACTCATCTATGGTTGGATCTGACAGAACCCAGACAATCCAATGCACCACACAATTACATAAATCTGTCTGAATTAAACATCGGAGATGAGGAATGCTAATGATAAAAAATGTGTTCTGCAGTGCTGCAATTAAAAGTTTTGCTGCACAATAAAGTAATGACTTTACTGTTTTCATTCTGAAGGATTAATCCAGTAGTGAGTTCTCTTCACCTCGCCCTGAAACTTCGCATCTTTTTCTTTACTTGAAGTACTACTAATATTGAGAGTTTGCACACAAGGATACGTTAAGAGGTTTTATGTTTTTGAGCTTTACATTTAATTCCTGCCATCTTATCTCATGCAGGCAAACACATTCACCTTCATGTCTATTGCAAAGACCTCTGACTTACACATGCCTTCTATATTGTGTTAGCTTTATATATGCTGTTTTGCACCTCGTTAGAAGTGCAACTCTAAATTCCTGGTGCATGCATACCTAATAGTGCTCTTACAATATATAGTCATCATTTCAGTTCCATTAATATTACTCTATTTCTATCACACTCTATTAATTAATATGTACTTGGTGTCTTCTACAGGCTAAGGTGTGGTAAAGATAACAAAAATTCAGGTAGTCTAGTATCTCCGAAGAAAATAAAAACAATATCAATAATATGCTATTCGGTAGAAAAAGTCAAGAAGGAAATCTGCTATAAAACTTACTTCTCTCAGGGCTTTAAACACCTTCCTGTACTTGAGATTCACAATCCCAGGAACTCTTTGGGAAGAAGATAACTAAGCCTTCCTTCCATGATGACCCACTCCTGCCAAGAACCAAGCATGTCTCCGGGATTCTCTTAGAACTATGAATATCAGAAGAATATTTTATGAGGAAGAAGAGACAGATTGCACAGGGTGACCCAAAGAGTTATGAAAATGAATGTGATGTCCAAAAAAAAACCCACAGGGAAATGAAAGTATGTGCTTAATTTAGTACACTCTGCCATGGAGAAATGTATAAAACTGGTATCCCAAAAAACTTGAGTACTTAATTGCTGCAGTGATTCAGACATACTTATTATTTGCAGTAGAAGAAAAGGAAAATATGCCTGCAACCTTTCCAGTTTCCCCTCAAAATAGAAAAGAAGAATTAGAGCTTCTTAGGTATTTTGGGGCAAACAATTTGTGTGGTGAAAACTTGATGCAACTATGAAGCCACATGGAAATACATGAACCAGAATATGACAAAAGAATTCTAAAGATCCTAAATAAATGCATTTTAAGGTAAAAAGAAAAGGTTAAAATGAAATGAAGGTTATGTAAATATAGGTCAGTATGGTTGTAAGAAAGAGAAAATACTTCTAAAAAGTAAAAAATTGCATGCACTCATGTAAGAAAATATTTGCATTCTTTCTCTCTTTAAAATGCACAAATACTTCAGCGAGAAAACATGAAAAGTCTGTCTTTTAGAATGATCTGGTTTCTTTTTTCCTTTTTTTTTTTTAAGATTTCTTTTTGTTTCTGTTGTTGACAAAAAAAAAAAGATCTGAGAGGAGGCAAATTTGCTTTTATTTTTTCTTCTGGATACCTGGTAGCTTTCTATGGTGCTAAATAACAGGCATGTTAGAACTGAAACTGAAATATATTTAAACAATTAGGTTTTCAATCAAAGTAGAACTTAATGAAACAGTTCTGTTACATGACTTTTTTTCGCTTTAAAAACTGTTTATTACTATCAGAATAAGTAACCATTCTTTGTCATGTTTTATTTCATTACTTGACTTACTTAAATTTTTTATTATGAAGCTGCGTGTGTGAGATTTAAGTGATGCAGTATAGGTATTAATGCTGAGTCTGAAATAAGGTGTCCTGGTTTCAGCTGGGATA
>NW_009213598.1:0-37412 GCF_000690835.1 Fulmarus glacialis
GAGGGGAGCGGGGCGGGCCCAGCCTAGAGGGGCTGCAGCGGGCCTCTTGCCTTGGGGCGAGCATGCGTTTTGCTTTGCGTTGTGAGCATCCCTTATTGCTGCAGTGATCCCTGAGCTTTGTTATCCTGTTCAATACGAGCTCTCTGAGAGCAGGTTCTCTGTTACAGATGTGTAGCTATCATGTTGTCTCTTCATACCTGCCAGGAGCGTTTCCAGGGCTGAAGTGTGGCTTTGGCTACAGAGTTGCTTACTTACCTTCCTCATAACACACAGCTAAAAATATGCCGTAGTGAAAGCATGTATGAATGTGGGGATAAATGTCTGGTAACCTAAAAGGAATGGGACTGATAGTGTGAAACAAGTCTTAATAGTACAGTGAAATATGAGGTATTTAAAAGTAATCATTCATCATTGCCAGAAGGGTAGTTCACATGCAAACTTAAATTATATTAAGCACTGTTCAGGGGTGCTTATGATCTTCAACTTGGAAAAGTTTATGAACATTGGATAGAAGCGGCACTGATGATTAAAGTTTATACTTCAATATACGTTACTGATAGTGGTTTGTTAACAATGGTCTCATGCAAGTAAGCAATTTTCCTTTTCACCTTCCCTATGCCTTCTGAAGTGCAGCTTTAAAGAGCTTTGTAGAACAGATGAGTTCTGAGGAGTGACCTGAGAGAAGAGGATTGAGGTTTGATCGACTTTGTTTTCAGCACGAGTTCGTGGAGGTGCTTTTCCTGTATCTCTGCTTGCTACTTCTGTTCTTTTGTCATTTGCTACTTTTTTCAGTCAAGTCTCAATTACTATATTAAACTAATTGACTGTTTTGCTGAACTGATAGATCCTAGCCTAAAAAACCCACTTAAGCCCTCCAGAAATTTGGTTAATAGTTTTGCTGAAGTTTCAAAGTATCTCCCCATTAGGACTGCAATATTTGGGATGAATATTGCAGGTTCTAAGGGCCAATGCAATGTGGCTTTGTAACTCTTTAGCTTGGAAAATAGATTCCTATCCTGAAGTCTCTTCTGTTAAAGGCAACTGTATTATCTTTTTTTTTTAAGTCCTTGCTTGACTTCAACTGAACTGGCAGTACAAGGCAATTGCATTTGCACCATCACCTGTGTTTCACTATTGGCTGATTTTTGTATGTAAAAAGTTTGTTAAATAGGCGCTATGTTCTAGTGTCAATTTGGAACAAGTCATTGGTTTTAGCCAAACTATGTTAGTCTGTTACCTGAGTTGGTTTGGTCACCGTGACAAAACATCAGGTAACTGCTAGCCCGTATGTCCAAAAATGTCACATGTTTGAATTCAGAGATGTCGTCTAAATGCATGTTAATTTATGCAGGCTGTGATATCCGGTGCAAGGAATAAGAGCAATCACTGTCCTATAAATACATAGCCAAATTGTGTACAGAGATACTAAGACTTGTAGATAACTTCATCTAGGTAAAATTAAGGTATTTTTCCATTGATTTGTTTCCACTTTATCTTGTAAAGACAAAAGTCATAAGACATCTGGAATCAAATTTAAATTTTATCATAATCAAATTTAAATTGATAAAATTCTTTTTAACATCTGGTAATCATCTTCTGTGAACTCTGCCACCAGATGGTGTTATAAGATTTGAGATGTTGTCTGATTCAAGCCCATTATAGGAAAATAAGAGGATATTATACATACCAATAACTTCTTTGTTTTTATAAAGATGTTTTTCATATTGGTAGTGTAAGGGATTTTTCTCATCTAGTCCTAGACTATTTTACATTTTGATCTCAAGTTGACGGAGCCGCTAATATTCAGCCCTGGGAGAAACTGTGTTACAGAGATGTAAGAATTCAGAGCGAGCCATGTATTTCTATTGCCTGGTCATTAATGACCTCTGTCTTAATGTTTGGGATCATTAACTTGAATTTACTTGGCACCACAGCTCCATATACTGAAGAGTGACCTGACTATCTTAGTTTGAGTGGCTCAAATCGCTCTCCAGTGGTTCTTCATACTCTGTAGTGACTGCATAAATAGAAAAAGCCCAATGACTGATGGAAAGCTCTCCTACATGCTCTCTTGTGTCTATGTAGATCTTTCTTGGGGAGTCTGAGTCATTTTGCCAAGGCCAGGTGCCTGCTTCTGTGGAACTGCAATAGATGGGATGTATAGAGTAGTCTGTTTTGATCTGGCTTCTGAGTCCCTGTTCTTAACTTCTAATTGGTGAAAGAGACATAGTATGCATACCTGTGAAGGGTATTATGAGCTTAAATACCCTAGGAAGGAAAAAAAAAAATTGTTACAGAAAAAAGTGTAAAGTCACAGGTATTTCTGTCATTCTTATAAGGGTCTGTTTGTTGAAGACCTTTTATAAAATGGCACAAGGTTATCAGAATAAGCTGATACGAATTCTTTTGTAAGTCACAGAAATATCTAAATCGGTTAGGTTATTTGTCCCGCTTCTTGTGGATCACTATGTTGCTTCTTAATAAGATCATTAATCATCTCAATCATTATCAATTATGTTTGAGGCTGTAATGGTAGTAAGGGTATAGAGACAATTTCCCTCTCCAAAGGGTGCTAGTAGGGGTCTTAGTTGGAGTACTGTGTCCAGTTTTGAACATTTCTTTTAGAGTGTTGTGGACAATTTGGAAAAAGGAATGGCAGTTTTAATAGGCTCAGGAAATATGGTGTTTGAGGAAAACATCTGAAGAAAAAGAGTTTGCGTATGTCTAAAACTGAACTGGGAGTATAGGGGAAAACAAGCTTTCCAGGTGTGTGGATTTTAGCTGTCCTAAATGACAGCATACAGCAATGATGCTGAACAGCTCTCCATTCCAATTAGTGTATATCCCTGAATCTTAGGGTGCGTAAAAAGCTATCATAAGTAAGACAGCAATAAGGCATTTACTTTCACTAGGGAGGAATTACCATCTCGGTTTACAGCAAGGAAAACTTAGTTTGGTATTAGGAAATTACTAGCATTGCTTATATATAGGGAATTAGAAACATGCGATTTGATTGTGACTGAAGGTGTATATATTCTTCTGGTCTGTACCTCATTTTTAGGTTTATTTGAAATAAAATAGACATCAGTGAAAACTCTGTGTTTGTGCCAGGTGTTCCTGTGCCTGCACGGGTCTGTTTAAGTATTTCTCTACAGTCTTCTTATTTCCAGTATGCCTTCCCTGTATATTGTAAAAAGCCAGCTGTACTTACGGGATAGCATGCAAACAGTTTCTGCTAGATGTCTTCTAGGATAGTTAGTACAGTCAATTTTATTGCTTTTAACAGGAACTTAAAGAACTTTGATCTGTGAAATAACTCTCCTTCTGGTTCAATGTCAAAACAGTTGAGCACTTGGCCGCCCAGTTACTGTGCTGTGGTGCTGCTTCAGTGCTGAGGGGTCTAGAGTACCCTCAGTCTGTCATGAGGATGAAGTTAAATCTTGGAAAGCAGGGAGAAATTTACCTTAAAAGTTGTGCTTCTGGTATAAGTATTTTAACTACTGGGCTGTAATATAGTCGTCTCCTTTGCCATGTTAAAAAAACCCCCTGTGACTACAAAGTAGTTTGTACAGTGCGTGATAGTGTGGTAGAGGAGAATAATGCTGTTAGTCATGACTTAACTTTAGTAAGTCCTTAAGTTTCGGGCTGTTGATCAGGTTAGGTTGCACAGATCAGCATCTCGGAAGGTTGAAGTGCCTCCCACATATGCCCAGAAGTAATGTTAAGGTAACTGGTAAAAGTTACAGTCTAGCAAGGGGATGCGTACTGAATTCAGATGCCTCAAGGGCAACGAATCTGGGAAGGAACGATAGTCTTTGTATGTTGGTGCTTTATTTGTTCCACATAAATTCTGCTCAAGGTGATGAAATTTGAGCATAGGCCTCTGTCTTGTTATGATGAATTACTTGTTTTTGTGCAGCATTCTCATAGCGGTGCAGGGCTTTGATGTTTGGAGCAGCATGTAATACAAGGAAATGGTTTTATAGTCATAAAATTTTTCCTTAAGCAAATCTCTCTCTATTACTAGGCTTTAATAAATCATTATTTAGTTAGATTAGCAGTAGTTACTGCTTTGTAGCGTTTGTTTATCACAACAGGTGGTTGGATATAGCTTTCAAAGGCCTATGTGGAGTTCTTCAGGTTTTCCTGTGAAAAGACCGGGCTTCTTGGCAGATTAGCAAAATAAGTTGTGCTGATAATCAATATACATATGGTCTAGCCTAGCAGTGGTTGTTTAAGTGCTTTCCAGGGCCTAAATACACTTCTGCGCAAGAGGCTTCCCTCCAAGTCAAAATGACCTTGTGTCCACCGCTTCCTCCCATCAGCCAACTAAAGATTTCATGAATGCACTTTGTGGTGAGATGCGTCTTCCTCTCTGCTCTCCTCTCCTTTCCCGTGTCTGTGGCAGCTGTATTACTGTTCTACAGCTCAACTAGGACGTGTGCAGTCGGTCGCTGCAGGAGAGAAGTCACTAAAGCAAAAAGAATGACATCCCTGTGAGGAGCTGAGGAGTGTGTTGCTGCAGAGCATTCTGCCACGGTGAACTTCTAGACTCCCGTTCTTGTCAAGTGTAGAGTTTCCACTGCTATCTGTAGGGACATGCAGCATTTAGGCAGGCCTTTAGACAGGCCAGCGCTGCTGATCTCTTTGAGGCCTCCTGAGGATTTCTAGGCAGCTGGAATGCCGGGCTGCCCGCCCCGCTCCATGGCACTTGTGGCTTTATATAGTCAGAGTGTTCAGCCACTGATCTGTAGCAGATTTAACCTTGATGTGCGTTTTTAATGTATGTTATCCGGTGAGGTTGAATAACTGTAGACAAATGGATGTTGTAGCAGGAAGTAGTCTAATGCCTTATTTTCTTTGTAGACTATTTTTACTTGTGAGAAACGTTCTCCAAAATCTCTGTAGCAGACTTGCTGAAGTTAATTAAAACTGTGTGGTGTTTCCAAGCTCTGGGTAGGTGCAGGCTATGGGCAAGTTGCATTTACATCACATAGTTGTAGAATGCATCCCTTCCCCTTAAAACAAACAAATAAAAAAATCACCCACTGAACAGTTACAGTCTCTCAAAATAGAAAGTTGTCGTAACATCTCATTTGTTTTGAAGGGTTCACATTTTGCTGTTGACATGTGTTTCTCTTTTATGTGGTGGTGGGGTCTCTTTGACAAAACCTTATCTTGCAGTTTGATGCTTATTTTTTAGAGTAGCTCATTTTCCCATTAATGTCCCATGAGAGGTAATTCCCTATGCTATGCAGCAAGTTGGTGACTTTAAAAGCACAAACGGTTAAATCTGATAAAAGCTTGAAGGTTGTTCAAAGTATGGGATATTTTTTTTGTTAAGAATTCAAATATGCCTGCATTTATGTAGAGAAGGTTCTGTTTCTGAAGTTTTTCAGTATGAAAGTTTTATGATTGAATAGACCAGTGTATGATGAGATGAAATGCCATCACTGACTAAATGGCTCAAAAGCTGTCTGGTTCTTGTCACTGTTGCGTAGTGAGTGAGGGAATACCTTGAATTTGTAATGTTTTCCAAAGTACTTCATGAAAGGTCTTTTACAGTGAAATTGAAGTACTTCATTAAAGTGAGCCTTTTAGGGTTTTATAGCAGGATTTGGGAGAAAGCTAAGGATGAAGGGAAGTGGTTTATCTCTATGTAGACAGTAAGTCAAGAGTTGATCTGGAAATAGAATGTGGGTCTGTCTTCTCTGAGTCCCAGTAGCGTCTACTAAATCTCTGTACTTCTGAGTCCTTGTCTCTCAGGGCTTCTCTCTGTGGAGGTGAAAGTTTCACTTTTCATAGTGATATCCAATAGCATTTGAATTCCATTAGTATTTTTAGTACTCTGTCATAAGCAATGCCCAGTTGATTGGGCAGTTAGCCTAAAACTCTTCCTGTAATCGTGTATAGTTACTATATGTTTTAATTAGCCAAAACAGGTGTAATGTTAGCTTTACTTGTGAAAGCTCTTTAATGTTATGTGCTAACTGGTGTCAGCAAGTCACCATACTTTACTGGCCTGCTTTTCCTGATTTAAGTCCCGTGCTGCTGTTTCACCCTTCTGCAGAATGAATTCTGTAAATACCTGAGTAATCTTGAACAAGATCCTGAACACATGTAGGGAATTATTCTGCTAAACTACAGAGTAGTGCTAGTGAAGAATGTTGGGGAGTAGAGAGTATTTTAATGCAAAAGGAAGTATCTGAAACTGGTGCAAGGATTAGCATCCTTGCTTTTCGGGAGTAACTTCATATTAATCACATTAAAACAGCTCTCCTATATTGGGAGGCATCCAAACCTTTGTTACTTGTGTACAATCATAAATAATTCTCTTGGATCTGTTGTGTTGCAGCTGCACAGATCTGTGTATAAACCGTATGTTGATGATGTGCTGCTGTACTCATCTAATAACCTACTGGAAAACCATGAGGCTGAAATACCTTATTTTCTATCTCTACTCATATTGGCTTAAATTTTCCTTAGCTGCTGTCTCAGTTTAAATATGTTTAAAAACAAGTTATACACTTTATGTATGGTTTCAAATGATTGCAAAATACTTCGTTCCAAAACTTCTGTGTTCTGACCTTCCATGGAGGCAGGTGCTTTTGCATGCACATCATAGATATCATATGAATTATATGCATGCTCTATATGACCTAGGCTGGTGCAAAGTTCTGAATGATCTTGTACCTTTTTTGGGGGTGATTTGTCAAAATAAATAACTGTTACTAATGATTCGAGTACGTCAGGTGCCCATGTGATAAAGCTCGAGAATGCATATTTAAACACTACCAGGTATTTCAATGAGATCAAGAATGGCACCTTAGGAATGCTGGATAGGGAACATAAGAAGATGATTGAATCTCCTGTTGTGTTTTAAGTGTGTTTGTTTTGGTATGATGATGTGGATTTTTTTTAGGGAGGAAACTGCTTTCTCTGTTGTCTAAAGGTGAAAGCGCTATTGCAACTCTCAGTTCCTTCCCCTTTAAGCTGGACAGATGCTGGTGCATATGTTAACTGTAAATGGACATGCAAATCTGGAGGAAAAGAGTTATTTGTCAAAGAACCGCATTTTGGAATCAGAGTGGGTGTGGGTTTACTTGCTTATTTTTGTTTGTTTACAGTGGACAGTACCACAGAATGTCAGCTGCTTTAACTCTAGGTAATCTGGATTTGGTGAAAATCCAGTTCTTGCTCTTTGCTCACAGCTTCTAGTCAGTATCAGATTCGGAGGGTTTGATGCCCCTGATACAGAAGGTTGATGGTAAATTAGAACTAACTTTGAAGGGTAAGCTGTGGAGATGAGCTGTTAAAGAAGGCTCTTGTAGGTTGAGTTTGATGGTATTAGCTAAGTTAGCTCTGAAGTTGACTAACGTAAGATAGCAAAGCTTGGAAGGATTTGTCTTTTTGTGTGGAGATATAAAAATGCCTAGAAGTAAAAAGATAAATTTCTTTCCACTTTAGGGTGAGGAACTGCCTCTACCAAGTCAATAAAAAATTACTGTAATGCTTGATCATTCTGCATTTTAGTGTCTTTTAAGAGAAAGGGCAAAGTTTATACCGTTGCTTGTGCAGACATCTCCATCTTTGTATTATAACCTAGACTGTTATGTACCTCTCTAATTTAATTGCTCTCATTATGAATTAAACATTATGATAAAATACATACAGCATTTAATTTGACCTGCTGCTGCTTTCATTTGCATACATGCAAGTCTTAAGTAGATCAGTGTTAAAATGCTTAATATTCTGGTGTAAAGTTTTGAATAATCTTGAACCATTGGGAATAATTAATGAAAATCAATAGCTTTTATTAATGATTAAAATACATAAGGTGCCCATGTAGAGCATGGTGTTACAGAATGCATCTTAAAATGCTGTCTAAATTGAGTATTTCAGTACATGCATATGTGTAGTTCTTACGGAGGTTAATGAGAAAAATACTGAATTTAAGTCACTTTAGGTTTTATTTTATGGTGAATAAATGGACTGATAAACCTTGAAGACTGATGGTCTTTGATGTCATGAATGGCCTTCGTTGCATTTTCCTAAGGCCTTAAATATCATACTTGAGCTGCCCTGTATACCAAAATAAAGATCTGAGTTTGTCCTGCTTGGTTTCCCCAATTCCTTACCTCCCTCTCATCATCCTGGTTGAAAAGTGTTTTGTTAATCTGATTTGAGTAGCTGAGAGCATTCCTACAGATCTCTGTTTGCTTGTAGAATGAGTGCCATGTCTTGGAGGACAAGAAACAAAATGAAAGAAAGGGAAAGCTACTTTTTATTATAGCTGTTTTAGATGACTGTTCAAAACTACCTTATCTTTTTTGAAGAATATTGACTATGCATAAGAGGTATGTATTCTTTTAAAGAAACTCAGCACAAGTGTTTTCATGAATAGTAACTTATTTTTACTTTCCTTACTAAAACAGATTAATGAAAAAAAAAAAGTAATCCTGAATGTTGGTTCTTTTTAAATTATTTTTATTTGCAGGTCTAGGATAAGATCTTTCCAGAGTAATAAGCATGGTTCGAGAACGAAAATGCATATTATGTCACATTGTGTACAACTCAAAAAAGGTAAATAATTAATGCTTTACATCTGTCAGTAGATACTAATATGAAGACACTAATATGAAGTGTGTCTAAGAAATTCTTCCATTTTAAAATTGTGCGAAGTATGAGGGTTTTTCCCTCTAACAAGAATATTATTGATCTAAGTCTATCACAAATCAAACAATGTATTTGCATCTGCTTTAGAGTATCTTTCTTGAAATGACCTGAGCAGTGTGCTTGATTCTGAATGTTAAAAATGTTGAGGTCTCTGAGGTTTTTATATTGTTGTATAAAGATAATAAATTGAAAAGCACTCAAACTCGTTTGCCTATAAATTGTGCTATATTAAGAATACTGTAATACACTATTTTTTTATTCCTTTTGGGAGGTCTGTGTTTCTGTATGGAATGAGAATGTGGAATTACGCAGCACAGCATGTGTTTCCATTAATGTGTCCATTTGGTGTGTAGCTTCTGCATATCATGCAAAGCCTGCACTGAAACTGGGTGTTTCTTAATGGGCCTTCATGTATTGCTTAGCCACGTGGCACATGGATATCTTGCAAATGCCAGTGTATTAATTCACACAACTCTTCAAGGTTGAAGATGTTGATTTCCCTTTGCAGATGGGATTTCAAGGACTAAAGATGATAGTGATTGGTATCTGTTCTTTGAAGATTTCCAAACACTTTGGCTCAAACACCAAGAGAAATCTTCTGAACTGCTTCCTTCCGCTGAATTATGAACATTCTTTTTCTTCCAGCAGCTCTCTTTCAATAGGGATTAATTATACTACCACTGCAGTGCACTGATAAGGTTGCTGTAAACAACAAACTGACATGTTATGTACATCTCAGTTTCTGAAGTGCATCTAGCAGAGTAAAATATAATGTGTGATGATGAAATTACAGCTGTGTCATAGTGCAAATACAGAGAGACTGCTCAGATTGCACAGGAAAACAGTGTTTTAAGTACTGTGATTCTGGAGAGTGGTATCCATGAGACTTTTAATAAAAATTATGATCAACAGTAATTTGTCAAAAATCAGTCTAATAAGCTTTGCTACATGCACTCCTGTTTGTCTTTCTCCTGGAATTCTGCTCCCCTTCTGTTGAATTCTAATGACTGCTGTGTGTCCTTCCTCAGGAAAGGTAATATTATATGACTTCCTGAGAGTGTGACTGCTTGTGCTTTCATGATCATAGAAACGGGAATGGCAACTGCTACAGCCCTACAGGAGTAGAGTACACCTTTCTGCAAGGCGGGAGAGTTCCCTGCAGTGAGCTTTTCAAATATGATACACTGTTTTGTTTTGTTTTGACCAATTTTACTTTTTTCCCCCATGTTGAAGGAGATGGAAGAACACATGAGAAGCATGCTTCACCACAGAGAACTTGAAAACCTGAAGGGAAGGTATGAGAACAATCTTGCATCCTTTCTCTCTCTGCAGCTTGTATGTCACACTCTGGAAGAACTCACGTCCTATTTCCCATACAAGCTGATTGCACAATTTATTTTTATGCATTACTTAGTTGCATGACTTGTGATAAAGCTGGCAACAAACATGTTCTCTTAATGTCAAAAACTCAGGAGGCAAACAATGACGTGGAAGAAAGCTCTCCTGTATTTCTTGGACTGCAGTGAAATAAAATGAAAAACCATGGTTTTTAGCTCTTGGCAGTTTCATGCTTGGTTTCTTGGAAGCACTGGAATTCTGCCTTTGGCAGAATTATGAACACTGGTATTTTCCTTTTTAAAATGTTTTTTAAAAGTTTTCGATGATGTAGAAGCAGTTGTTGATCTTTTAAACCACTGTGAGAAGATTGATATCTTGGATGTAAAATCTGCATCTGTTTGAGTGACTGCCTTGTCCTCTGCCACTCTGATCCAGTTGTTTGGTTAAGAGACCTAACCATGGTGGATGGTATTTTCCCTCTGGTTTCCTTGGTTTTATTTGCAGCCTTTGGAAGGCAGGAGGAGGGAGTTAAAAGTGCTTTCAGGTGTATGGGTCTTGAGGTAGCCAGAGAGATCAGATAGTCTGCACTTAAATATTTGACCTACAGACTCATTTTTAATCATCTTGCAGCACAAACTTTAGATGGAAATGGTGAATCTCTTTTAAACACCTTTTAAAGGACTAAGGAGTGATTTTCTTTCACCTCGTAGAGGTGTGGGAGATCTGTTTTGTCAGAACATCTATCTTATATCCAAGGAAGAAAAATTGTATACCACTACTGTTCGCATGCTAGTTTTTCATTCATGTAGCTTTTATTCTGTTGTTTTGTGTAAGGTGAGAGCAGCTGTTAGGGCTCCAGGCCCCTTTTTTAAAGCGTTAACTGTTCAAGAAAGGCTGAGTGAAATTAAGAATCTGATCTATAATATGATAGATGCTGATGCCGGAGTAGTTAAGTTGTGCCAGGTTGAATTCTAGTAAAACTCTTAAACTGTTTTTTTTTTTTAATAATGTTTCAAAACTAGAGGAAGTTTGCAATTTATTTCTCTTCAGTAACTTTTTATATGCAAAACATACATATAGCTGCAGAGAAGTGTCCATGTTTGGAGTACAAGATTGTATTACATACGTGCCACAGCTGAAGACATTTGTTTGAGCCAGCTGTATAGTATTTTATACCACTGTTGTGTATAATTGCTAAGTATTGCTGTAGTTGTCTAAATCAGCAACCTAATATGTTTTTAGGTTAAGACTTTCAGAAAATCTGTAACATGTGTATGCCCACTTATATCTGCTAACATTTCAAATTGTCTCTCTAAAATAGAAAATAACCTTATTGCAGGACAATAAGTAAAAAGATACTGCTTACCTTGAAGTGCATATTAACTGTCAGTAAATAACTTCTGTTGTCTGATTTCTACTTCCATTTAATATTTGATTAATTTGCCCGGGCCTTCACAACAGGTTAGTAAACTGGGAAAAGAACTTCTGTCTTCAGAATCTCTGCCATCAGCCTGTCTTTTGGCAGGTCCTGTGTGGACTGTCAAAGTGTTAAAATATATTGGAAAGAAAATTAAATAATCTTTCCCTCTTGAAATGACATTTGTTTTAGTGGGATTCAGAAAATCTTCAATTTGTCCAGATTAACAAAGTTGTTATTGTGTCATATTGAGAAAATGTACAAATGCAGCTTCTTGGAAGCCATTTCATTTTTGCAAATAAAAATTGCTTTGTAGTAAAGATGGAGGGCATAAAAATGATAAATTCCTCACATTCCGCACCCTCTTTTTTCCCTCCCTGCCATTGCCACCCCTTGCTCAGCCCTACATTTCTTGGGATTTTTTTTGTTCTTAATTCAGCTACTTGCTTAAAAAGAAAAGAGAACAAAACAAAACAAAAAGAACCCAAATAATTTTGTTTTCTTCTCTGCAGTGCCCCACAAAACTGGGTCTTGGGAGCTAGGAACATTCTGAAAATGTGCCTGGAGTCAAGTGCGTTATGCTATTCAATATCTGTCCTGTTGGGCGTGAAAAGGATTTGTTCTGTTACTGAACAGCTGGGAAGGGGTTGCTCAGAAACCAGAACATCCTCAGCACTAGACACTGATTTAGGGCTTCTGGTCAGCTAACTTGTAGAGCATTTCTATTCTGGACTTTCTTCTTCTGATAATGATTCTGAGATCCTCACCACTAGATCCTCACCACAGAAAGTGGTGAGGATTACAGCTTAAAATTTCACATATTTTGGCATCTTATTTCAGGCCTTCTAAGTTAATATTTTTTTTAGTTTATGACTCTTGAAGGTAACAGTAATTTCTAGAAGTTATATATTGTGTCCACAGTGGCTTGCAAGTGATCTGACAATTCTTGGTTTTCCATTTCTATAAGAATGAAATTAAATTAAATTTGTTTCATCAGCATTACATTTTCTATTATTAAGGTAACTGTCTTCATTACTTCTTTCAGAAGAATGCATGGAAGATGTTTGTTCTCAAAATGAATAATGAACTTCATTTTTCACTGTGCAGCAGCAGCCTTGTTCTCTTCCCCTGTGCCTCTCCTTCTTCCTCCCATTTAAGTTTAGCAGAAGTCTTTTAGGAGTCCTACAGCCTTGTAAAGCGAAAGATGCTCCAAGTAGAAAATGTGAAGCACAAGTGAGAGCCTCATGAGTGTGGTTGAATTGTGTAACAGAGGATAATACCGTTAAAGTGTGTAGTATCAGCATCCTACTACCTTCAAATTTAACATCCAACTAGAAGTCACTTTTTAGACTTCCTGTAGGGAAGAGGTAAAGGAAATGCGCACACTGATTCACACTTTTCTCCTTTTAAAGTTAACTTAGTAATCTCAAGGGCTAGAATAATTTTCTGAAACATTTTAAGGCTCTTCTCTTCTTGAAGTCTTACTCCATGTGATGTATAAGGAGAATTGGATGTCAAGTACAAAGCTTTAGTGTTTTTTGTTTTGTTTTGTGTTTTGTTTTTTGCTTTTTTTTTAAATTGAAAGTGAAATAATACTCTTGTATGGGGGACATTGAGTCCGCCATCTGAAGTACACATCCAGTAAATAAAGCTCTTGGATGTTTTCATACTGAGAATACTTTTGTCATGTTTATTTCAGACTGCTTTTGCCCTTCTTGTTGAACAACTAAGATTGTGTGGTGTTCCTGTATGAAAAAGACATCATCAGTGTGTGTCATGGAGCGTGCCCAGTTCTGGCTGATATTAATGGGGGTAGGGGAAGGAAAGAACTGAAGGAAATCTAAAGTCCCTTAAGTGTAACTGTCTGAACTCCTATCCTGCTTCAATTAAAGCAGTTGTTCATGTAGGAAAAAATAGTGTTGTTTTTTCTTTAGGTTCGTATGGATTAAAAGGGGGATAGAGAAGTCTAATCACTACCCACTTGAGTCTTTTCTTTCCAGACTATTAGTTGATACAAGAACCACAGCTTTGTAATTATAACTCACAAGTTAGAAGTGATAGAAACAGCTTCTTTGTCCTTAGGCCAGCTACTAACTCACTGGCTTTGTTCAGTTAGTAAAACTTTGCATTTATTTAGTTAGTCCAAAAATGAGGATGATGGAAGTTTTATGAAAGAATTTAAACACGGGTCTTATGAAGGATTTGGATTGTTCTCTAAAACCTAATTGGTACCACTGAAATATGTTTCTCGTTCAAATGTCCTTACGATTGGAGTGGAACGTTACGTAAGAAGAGGACCTTTTTCAGCAAGAAGCCAACTTTCTATTTGCAGTTGGTGTTGTGGGATGACCTAAGTTAAAAATAAGTCTTACTAGCAATGCATAGCTGTGCCATTTATGAGTGTGGAGAGGATTCTTCCAACGGCATTAGTAAAATTTACTGATTTTATTTGGTTATCTATATTGGGTTAATGAGATAGCCCAAAGTGCACTATATAGTATCTGGGCTTTCAATATTTATTAGTGAGTGTAAAGTGTGCAAAATGAAGTACACCCCTCTCTGGAAAATACAGATTAAATTTGTAAGATACTGACTTTGTAAATGAAATTCATCCAAGTGTTTCATCTGAAATTAGTTAGGCTGCAACCTACAAAATAATTAAATGTAAAAAGTGTAATTCTTAGGAATTAGTCTATTTAAAATAAAACCCTCTCTAGCTGTGCCTGAATGACTGCGTTGGTTAAATATCTCAACTATATTAGTAGGAAAACCACAGATTTGCAGCATAAATAAAACATAGCTGCTGACATTCCATTAGCCACTCCGATAAGGATGTTGGCTTAATATCTTGAGTGAAGGTGCATCTTTTGATGTTTTTCTCATTTTGTTTTTAACTTTTCTCTAAAAAAACAAGGATTCATGTTTGTCTCTTTCCTATGGATCCCATTTTTTTGACCCCAGTCATGACTGTGTGTTGGTATTATAATGCTACTGTTGTAAGACTTTGGTCTCAAGTGCGCCATGGGGATATGCAGATCTGCTTTTATGAATTAAATGGCAGAATTGAAGACAGCATTGTGGAGGCAGACAGTGAATCCTGACTTGATCCCGCTGAGTTATTTGCAGTGGACTATGCTTTAATTAATTTTTTTCTGACTTTTTTTAACTGGTAAACATATTTTCCTTGTTTAGGTTTATTATTAATAATGTATTTCCTTAACAGTGGAGTATCGAAAGGCTTTGTCAGGAGAACAAATAAGGTATTTTTAGAAAACTGAATTTCTTTAAAAAAAAAAAAAAAAAAAAGGTAAAAAAGTGTTGTAACCTTAATCCAGTATTCACTGAAACATGAGTGAAGCCATTTGTCTGACACAGCTGTCAACTTCCTCCAGCTGAAATAATTTCTGTATTTTTTAAGATAAGTCCTCTAAAGTAGAAAGCAGACCTCATGCACGCTTGAACCAAATAAAGTACAGTGAACTGAAGACACCCTCCCATCACTCGCTGTGCTGTGGAGTCTTTGGATTCCAGGCAGCAGTCTCAGCTGTCCCAGTTTAGGTTATGTTGTATCAGGATTGGCTGTATCCATGTACTGCCTCCTCCCTTTTCTAAATTTCACTGGGGGAAGGCTCAAGGCAAGGATTAAATGTAGAAGCTGTCACCAGGCTTCCCCAGTGCAGCTGGCACCATGGGTGGGCTTCAGAGCAGCTCCTGCTAGCTCTGTAAGCCTTCCACTCTGCCTCCTCGCTCACTATGTTTCCTCTGAAAAGATTTTGAGTACAACAATTCAAGAAGAATTCCTCCTCCCAGTTAACGCAGCTTTATTACCAAGTCTTTTACCTCTTGATTGTTGGAAAAAAATCTTTTAAAAACTGACCATCAAAAACTAGACCTTGAAAGAAAAAGCAAAAGAATTCAAGTAACTTAAATATACTGAGCAAAGCCTAATTGCCTTGAACGCAAGCACATTCAGAGGAAACAAAGTAAGACCAGAGATACCTGCCATGCCTGTTGGCAGAGTTGAAAGTCCACCCTCTGCCTCTCTTCCTAGGGACAGCAACCATGAATGCCGGGTGTGCAGGGTGACACTGGTGGGTTTGTCAGCATATGCAAAGCACATCTCCAGCCAGCTGCACAAAGACAATGTTGACGCCCATGACAGAAGAGGGGAAGAGAAAGAAGAGGCAGAAGAGGAATATCTTGACAAAGAAGTCATTCAACTAATCAAGCAAAGGAAGGAACGGAACCGGTGAGTTTTCCTTTCTCCTCTTAGGTCGTAGAATGTAGAATTGCTTTTAACATAGTTGGGATACGCTCCTAAGGCTTAGGTGCTCATGAAGTGTAAACTGCCTGTAGCCTGTGTACTTGTTATGAGAACAATCCAAGAGACCTATGTGGATATTGTCGTTTCAACATGTAAACATGATTCTGCTGAACGTTCTTGTTCTGTTGATCTACTAGTAGTAAAGAATACAACTATTCTCCATTATGGATAAAAACAGTCCCCAGTGTGGAATCTTGTGTTTTGAGAGCCCTAATGTTTTATTTTAGTATTGGTACCCATTTAATGGAAAGGCTTAATAAATGTGATAGTAGTGCTAATATTGTTTGGGGTGGGGGGTGTCTATAGGAAATGTCTATGGCCTTTTAGAAACTGTTGCTGAACATGATTTGTTATAAAACTTTAATCTATCTGTTTTTAAAATGAATTGGATTGTTCTGTCAATGTCACGCTGAAATCCCATAATCCTTGAATGAAATTTCTTACCTGTTTTATCTTACTGCTTACCATTAGCTAAACGTAATTCTGGTGGCTAACTATGAAATAGAAGGCTGCAGAGAGTAATAAGTATTGCCTTTTATCTTCCATGTGACTCTGCAAGTGTGCATTGCTAATATGATGTTCCAATTTGGAATATATTGTTTGAACAGATTTATGGCATTAAAGGGGCATATGATTTTTGAAAGAAGGTCTTGCCTGCCGTGGCTAGAAATTTCAATTAGTGTCTACGAGTGCACAAATCTGTGGAGATTATTTGGTTTTGACACCTTTCCGTCATACTAGGGTGTTCCTGTACTGCACGATGGTCATGTTTTCATATTTGTCAATGGAGGTAGCAACAATGTCACTTTTCCTGGTTTTATGGTGAAGGAGTAATGCTGTCAGTACAGTGGTATTCTGAGGCAACTAAAATCTTAGAAAATCTCTCTGCTGGATGCTGGTTTGGGGTGGGGGGGAGAAAGAAAGTACATGGATTAAGTTACTAATACAGCAAAATTGTTTCCATTAGATCATAATCTGGTTGAGTCAGCTCCTAGAATTTACCGTTTCACATAGACATCGTTTCTTTGAATTCTTGTCCTAGAGCTCACTTTATCTTATGCAGTAGGCCATTTCCCATTAGAGAGTAATTATTTGTGTATCTTTTAGCAAAAGAATGGAATGTGTTCAAAACTTGAAAGGTGGTACAATATGAATTTTCAGTTTACGCAAATCAATTGTTTTTGAGCAGTTAGTGTGAAAGTTTCCTGTCTTGCTTGTCCAGGGATCTAGAATGAATGTGTTCCTGTAATGTCAGAAAGAAGCATTTCTGTAATCAGTTTTTGGAAAAACTTTTAATAAAAACTCCTCATTTGGTAGAATAAATACTTAGAACGTTTAGACTGCTGACCCTGGGAATAGCTGTCGGTGTTGTAGCATTTATCTTTAAATGTACATGTGATAATTTATCACGTGTTCATGATAAGTTTCCAAGCACAAGTACTATCCAAAGGGCAGTAGATAGTGCTTCTGGGAGGCTCATACAGACTCAGCATTGCATGCTGTGGATTGTTCAAGTCTGTTAGTTGAAACAAGACAAAATGTTTTTGTATCTGAGGTGCAACTTCTGTGGATGTTTTACATCTGTGTTTTACTTTAAACTTTATAAACTGAGACATGATCTCAATTGTTTTCTCCAGTAAGTAGAATAATTGCTTTTCTCAGCCTAACTTTCCTTCTATTTTGTATCGATTAACTCTAGTTACGCCATCTAACACCAACAGAATAGTGTTCAGAAAAAATAACCATCTCACTACTAATGAATTTTTCATCTGTCAAGAGTACTGAAATTACAAAGATTATACAACAGAACGAAGCTTTCTTTTTGTTTTTCTTATTTGTCTGATAACTAGTAAATAGGAAGGAATATTCTCTTCTGAGTTAAACAGAAATATTTAAGAATTAGTCTGTTGAACTGTCTCTGCACCAAATCAGTTGTTCTTGTAAGAACAATTTTGAAATATCATATTTAAGTAAAGGTACAACATCAGGTTTTAAAGTCAAGCACTACAGAAGCCTGAAGAGTAAAGCAGCTAAGTAAGTTATCTCTGTTTCTTTTTATGCAAAAAAAAAAAGTATGTTTTCTTCCCAGTGCAAATAAAATGCATGAGGCTTGTATGCTGTTAGATTTCAGTGGAATGACATCAGAATTTAGGTTTTTCTTAATTGTTTTGTAGGCAAGCTGAACCAAGCTGTGCAAACCAAGAACTAGAATGTGATGATAGGAGATCACAGAGAAGGCGAGAAGAAAGAGCTACGTATAAAGAAAGAGAAGCTTATGATCAGTCTTTGTGGCATCATCATAATGCATCACAAAGGGACTGGAAGTGGGAAAAAGATGATTATATTAGTCCTAGACAAGGCAAATTTTCACACTCTCAGAGGAACCTTAATATAAACAGACATTCAGGTGGCCCAAGGGGACGCTCTGGGTGGCACCAAAATGTTTCAGGAAGCTCTTCAAGTCGGCATAACTATGGGAATTCTGGAAATGTTTGGCATCCAAGTGGGCGGGCAGGAGGAACATCAAATTGGCATCACAGTGCTAGGGAGAGAAATTCTACCTGGCACTCAGAAGGAACAGGTCATTTTTCTAGCTGGAATTCCAAGAGTTATGGAGGAAACTGGAAATCTAGTCCTCATGGTGCAAATGGCTGGAATTTTGGAAGCTCAGGAGATATGTATTCGGTAGAGCCAGTTAAATATAATAAGGAAAGATATGCATGGCAGCGGCAGGAGAAAGACATTGATGTTCTGCCATACAGAGATCAAAAAAGTAGGAGTGACTTGCTTGATTTTACTAGTGATAAACTTCCTTCTGAGTGGGCATTGGATTTTGGTACGTCGAAGCAACCAGAAAGCAAAACTTCAAGAGCCAGTGGAAAAAGTGGCAGTCCTTCCAGAGATAAAATGTATCGCTGGACTCCCTACCCATCCCAGAAAGCTGCAGAGCAGCAACCATGGTCTGAAGATAATGTTTCTAAAACTCCAGATAAAATGGATTCTGTATTTATACCTCTTACTGATTCATCAATGAAAGGAAAAACTTGTGAAGCCAATGTTAGCCTTTCAAAACTTAAAAAACGGGAAGCATCTTCCCCTTCTAATGTAACCTCAGATCACCTTGATTCTTGCAAGGTAATGAAAGACTGTTCCAGTGGTGAAAAGCCTGACAAAGATGATGGCAGAAGTAGTAGGATGCCATCACTGAAATCCCCTCTTCTGAATATCACAGATATGAAGTTACCTTCCCCAAAGCAAGACACAAACAGTCTCTTAAAAAATGTCAAGCTTCTGTTATCCTCAACTAGTAGCAAAGA
Source organism: Fulmarus glacialis (assembly GCF_000690835.1). Taxonomy (NCBI): domain Eukaryota; kingdom Metazoa; phylum Chordata; class Aves; order Procellariiformes; family Procellariidae; genus Fulmarus; species Fulmarus glacialis. The sequence continues at coordinate 19,073 of NW_009213598.1, forward strand.
GCAGAATCATTTGAATGCACTGAACTTGGAAACAAACAGTTCCTCCTCTTATTCATCGAAGCTGCATGGTGCATGTGCTGGTAACTTACAAGACAACAAAGATGTGCTTGGTAGCAATCTCAGAGAGCCTCTTAATAACTTAAGTGAAGCGGAACAAAACCCCGAAGATGTTCAGTCCAACCATTCCTTGCAAAATGCTCCCTTAAGCTCTTGCAAGGATACAAGTGACCAGAAGAGGGAAGAAACTGGGAAAGCATCACCAAAGAACAAGTTCAGACTAGATTCATTAGAAGATGTGAGTGATGATGATTTAATAGGAAGTGAGAAGTCAGAAGCAAGAGTTGAAAAGTTGGGTTCTTCTGCTAGTTCTTGTCTACCCTGTGACACTCCAGAAGGTAAACCTGCCACCTCTGAAAAGGAAGATGATGAAAATCCAGCTGCTTCAAGTATTGCTTCTGCTGATCTGAAAGATTCTACGTTTCAGATGGAATCCACAGTTTCTCCATCAAGCGGTCAGGACCATTTGCATGTGGATTTGAAAACCTCCTCACAGGATGGAGAAGGGGATGAAGAGCGTGTCAAGTCACATGATCACTTTGAAATGGAAGGTTTTGAAAATCCTTCAGATCATGAGCTGCAAAAAGGAGGAGGCCAGTCGCTAGGCCTCCTTCTTCCTGATTTAAGCAAACTTGGCCTCCCTGCCTCTCTGCAGAGAGACCTGACACGGCATATTAGTCTGAAGAGCAAAGTCGGGACACATCTTCCAGAGCCCAATCTCAATAATGCACGGCGCATTCGGAATGTGAGCGGCCATCGGAGAAGTGAGACTGAGAAGGAGTCGGGGCTTAAACCGACCCTCAGGCAGATTCTTAGTGCTTCCCGGCGAAATGTGAACTGGGATCAAGTCATCCAGCAGGTAACCAAGAAGAAACAGGAACTTGGCAAAGGTTTACCAAGGTTGGTAGCTTTCAGATCTAACCATGCCTCTCTGTGTGTGTGTTGAGGGGGGAGGGTTGTTCTTCTCCAAATCTGAAATGAATTCCAGAATCGTAAAACTAAGACTTCACAGTGAAGCTTGTTGTACCACGATCTTTTGCATATACAAATAATTTTGAGTTTTTATGATTGCTTGCTGCTGTGGATGTCTACCCATAGGTAAGTAATAGTAGTCTGCTGCTCAGAAAAGATTCTGATCAGTTCATAATCATTGCTTAATATCTGAATATGGACACTAGCAATATATTTGCTTTTCAAGTTTTAGTAAGTGGAAGAATGTAAAAATGCAATCAGGATCTGAACAATGCTGTGACAGTTGCTTATTTCTTCAGTTATTCAGGAGTACAAGAAATGCTTGCGTTGCTGCAGGCAGAATAAATGCTCCCTCTTCATTTGTTAATCTTTTAATCTGATACACGGTTTGGTTTCATGTTTAGAGGAAGCAAGTATATAATACTTCACTTTTGAAACTTTCTTTAAACCTGAAGTTTTTGAAGCATCTTGAAAAGATGTCATATTTGCTTATTCCAAACTCGGTTTGGAATAATTATAATAACATGATTTCTGTTTTGGAAATCATGCTGTCAGTTCTTAGCCACTAAATCTAATTTTGTGATACACAAAAGATACTCCATTGCCAGATGAGACAGAAAGCACGGAATACCAGTGTAACGAGTTGCCAGATCTCTTAAAGCAGTAATGTGCATTTGGGGAAGGGGGAAGCCTTTTCCTAGGTTTAGCTGGCTTGTTACATGTGCATTTATTTTTCTTTTTATCTTGTTAAAGGTTTGGCATAGAAATGGTGCCTCTTGTTCAAAATGAGCAAGAGGGTCTAGAACTCGGTGAAGAATCTGATCTGTCTACTCTGGAAGGATTCCAGTGGGAAGGGATTTCCTTAGCAGTGCCTGGCTCAGCCAGAAAACGTAGCTTTTCTGAAAGCAGTGTCATTGCAGACAGAAATTCTTCTGCTTATAGCTTCTTCAGTGAACAAGCCAAAATGAAAGAAAGTGGGCAAAGGCAAATAATTGCAGCCAGCCACTCAAATCATATAACATCTGGGTGTGAGGCAAGCGCTGACATTGAGGCTGACTTGAAACGGGAGACATCTTCTCTTCCTTTGTCACCATTTATGTCTGAAAGAACTGAGACTAGTGGAAGGAGACACAGCCTGCAGGCCACCTCTGAGGTCACAGGCCTCACAAAACAAGACCAGGAGAGCCCAGAGAAGAGAGCACCTCTTCTTGAAAAACAAAATGTACTAGAAATCTCAGAAGAAAATCGTCCAGCTTCGAATAATGCTTCACTTCTTGCAGTGTCTAATAACATAGATGCAGCTACAGACAGTAGCTGCACATCTGGTACTGAGCAGAATGACAGCCAAGGAATTGGAAAGAAACGAAGAGCAACTGGAGTAAGTGTGCAATTTTGTCTAGCTTTGGCACGCTAAAAAATGTTTTTTCGCTGTCAGTGGTCATTCAACCTTGGAATGATCTCTGCAAGGAGGACTTTCTCCATTTGGTTGTCTTGTACATTGATAGCCTCAAACTAATTTGCTTGTTTGACTTAATTTTCTTTAAGAATCTTTTCCATTTCTGCCTTCCTAGTGCAGGACTTCTGCTTAATCTGTTTTAATTAGTAGGAATGGGAAATGCTCTTTAATTTTGACTTGTAACTGGCATGCTATGCTGGTAAATGAGAGCTATAAAAATATTTCCGTTGAAGTACTTGGTGTTGTAGCAAGGATCTTGGTGTTTCAAAACTTAAATGGAAGCTAGGCTGTAGTAGAAATTTGTTTTCCTTAGATGTTCCTGGTTTTATGGTCAAACAAGGGAAGACAACCTTTTTTACAAAATTATATACTTAAAATTTTATCCTTTAATCTGAGTTTGTTTCACTGTCCTGTCTTGGACTTACCCAAAGAGGAAAAAAATGTTTCTGATCAAAATCCTCAAAACAGTTTTGTTATACGCAGAAGCAATAATTTTAATTCTTCACTGATTTAATCCTCTAGACCTTCAACTAAAACCATAGAGCAGAAAATCTGACCCAAGTGTGGTCCTAAACATCTGAGCAAGTAGAAGACTGTCAGCTTATTTAATGTTTCTTCCTAGTTGAGATGAAAACATGGCCCTCCCTCTTTTAAGGGCAGAGGGAAGGACGAGTTATACAAGAATGTGCAAAATTGTGCATTCTTCTCTGTGGGTACAAATAATGGTCGAAAAGACAGTGGATGCTTGACTTGTTGATTTAGGCAAAATTGCTCTTGCAACTTTTGTTAATAAATGATTTTACTTGCAGGAGGGATCTTCTCCTGAAATCCCTAGTCCAGAAAGAAAGAATAAGAGAAGAAAAATCAAAGGTAAAAAAGGTGAGTGAATATCATATATACGTGCATCTAGTATAGAGGTTATAAGTACCTAGTAGTATTTTGACTTGGCTAAAATGGTAGTTCCTTCATGTTACTTTAGTGCTTCTTGGGCTCTTACTGAAGATCGTAGGGTGGACTGCTCTCAGGTCTGCAACACATTCTTCTCTGAAGAGTCCCATCTTAATTTGTCAGAAGTTATTTCTAAGCGAAGACTTTGTATCTCCTTTCTGCCTGCAGTTCGTGTTCCCAGTTGCACAGATGGGATCTTTGCTTTCCCCTGCTCAGGGAAGAGAGGTTTGTTGCCTCTTTGGACAGAAGTTCTGAAGGGAGAAGCACCAATCACTCCCTTCTAATCCAGCCATGCAGTTTTCTCTTTCTACTTCTGGGTGGTCTCAGCAGAAAATTTGTACTCTGCATAACTTGGGCTGTGTTCTGTTTTTAACATCTCCGGCAATACTTTTTTTTTTGACTCCTTCTTCCCTGTCCTTAATGGAAATGAATGTGGAATGCCTCGCTCCGTCCCACTCCTGACCAAAGAAAACTCTTATTCTGGCATTAGATGACAGGTCTTTCTCAAACATGCCTAACACATCCACATTACTGCGTATCAAAATTAACCATCTGTGTTTTAGGGAGAATGTTTTCTTTGGGAACTAAATCATTGCATCATCATGTGGGAGCTTTGGGGTCCAGAATATAGGTTTCAAATGTTCCATTTCTCTTTTTTAAATTATTTGTTTATATTATGAGTTGTTCAGAATGCAGGGCAATTAATACAGATCTTCTTGTGGGAACTAATATTTCACTACATGAAAAGGTGGGGATTTTTATCAGCCTCTGTCTTCAATGACTAGTGTCTATTATGGAGACTAATAACACATTTGACTTAGTAAAATCTCTCTTTCCCATTACGTTGCTTCAGCAACATCGTTGTTGTAGTAAATCTACTAAAGGAAACTATAACCTGAATGAAACTAAGCAGTGCACAAACTGAAACTTAATTCGCTTGGAGAATCTCTGTAATGCCAGAGGACTTTAGAAAGGAGTACAGGAAGATCTTTTACTAAGTACGGTGCTCAAAGACTCTTTCTCAAGAGATTGCAAACATGAGTCTCATGGCCCAAAATCATCCTGGATAGTAAATGATTTTTTTATCATAGGGTTCTTTTTCTCTTAAGCTGCCTTTCCCTGGCCTCTGGATTACTGAATAATTTACATCTCGTTTAGCTTAAAATTGCCTTTGCCTTTTTGATTACATTAATGGAAAGTGTGTATTTGTACTTTATGTACACATGTACTTCAACAAAAGATCTTTGTGGAAGAGAATGACGTTGTTCAACTAAATTACATCAGTGCTGGCAAAGCTATGATGGAAATAAAGTTACTAGAGTCAAGGTTGAGATCCTGTAAAGAAGAATACTCTATTTTGCTCTTCTTTCATGTAGATGTGACTATTCCTGTGCATAGATAATCCTTTTCATCTTCTTGTATGACTATTGATGCTTGACCTAATTTATGTGATTTTTTTACATTCTGAGGTGGTAGTATTTATTGAGACATCATGTGTAAAGTGTTCTAATGTATTGTCAAGTACAGTTATACTCTACGTATTGTTTCTTTTTCAGAACGTTCTCAGGTAGACCAGTTGTTGGCTATTTCACTGAGGGAAGAAGAGTTAAGCAAGTCCCTGCATAGTGTGGACAGCAGTCTCTTGCAGGCTAGGGCTGCCCTGCAGGCTGCTTATGTTGAGGTTCAACGGTTCCTTGTATTAAAGCAACAGGTAACAGTGGGCTTTTGAGACTGTCTGAACTAGAAGTTAGCAGCCTGAAAAACTGCCTGAAGCAGGACTGATTTAAACTATAACTGTTTTGCAGATAACCATGGAAATGAGTACACTGAGAAGTCAGAGAATCCAGATCTTGCAGGGGCTACAAGGTACGAGATACCATAAAATTACAACAGTGGAATACTGACTTTCATATTCTTTGAACTCAGCATCTTTTAAAAATTGCATTTAACTTGAATTCATTCATTTAAAATGCGCAATAAAACTGTAGGCTTTCAATATTGAGGTCTTTATTGTTCACGTGGGAGCTGTCGTCTTTGGTAGTGCCATCTAGTGGATTTTTTACAAATTTTTCTTTTCCTTGCCTGTGTGTTCCCCAAGAAATGAGCTCTTGGCACCACTAAATTTTATTGTAAAATGTGAGCGTTTTTGTTCTGTATTTTTTTTTCTCTCTCCTCTTTTGCCATTAGAAACGTATGAACCTTCTGAACTGTCAGAGCAACTTTCCTGCAGTGTCTTAAGTGAGAGAAGAAATAGCAAATCTCAGATGGCAGCTGACTTAATTCCTGCAGGCTCCTTTCTGCCCCTTTTGGACACTTTGTCATCTTCTGTACCTCCGCTGGGAGCTTCTGTTCATGTAAACGTGCCGTCACCATTCCAGTCTTCTGCCGCTCCTCCTGACTCCTCAGTACAAGTTAAACGAGAACCTCTGTCTCCAAAAGGCTCGGAAGAAAATGTGAATTCTGTACTCCAGAGCTCTCCCTGTGCTTCACGAGCAGAAGAGGTGGAGCAGAAGGATGGTATGTGTGCCTTCTTTTTGTTTTAAGAGAACTAGCTTTAAGAAAATAGGAGAATATTTTTTTTTCCCGGAAGAATGTAAGTTGGGTCTCAGACCTGCAGCCTGTTGTGCAGGAGTGAACTCCCATTAACTTGTGTAGGACTTTGTCAACTTAATCGTCTTAGAGACTGGGACCTTCTTTACAACACATCCAAATGGATTCCACTTTTTTGAATTTGTTAAGCACATGCAAATTGTAGTCATATGCACCTACATGTTTCTAGTTTTACGTTAAAAAAAGAACAAACATGAATTTGAAGGTTACATCCTCTCAGAATAATTTAGTTAATAAAAAAACCCCAAACCTTAAAACCTTCCTTGTAATTTTTGTCTTCTACTTTTAATGGGCATTGGTAGCTGAAAATCTGCCTACAAAAGAAAAATGCATGCCCGAGGATTATTTTAAAAATTATGACCAACAACATTAAGAGTATTCTGTGTTTTTCTTGGGCACTGCTGGATAAGCACAAAGAATATAATTTGTGATGTTGAAAATAACAATGCATCTTGTCTCCCTCTCCGTCTTTCTAAATCCCACTGGTCTGGAGATGCTCATTCAAAGTTTGTGCGATCTTATTTGTGATTTTAGTAAACAATTTACTGTAAGGAGGATGTTAGTCACTGTTCACTCGTGTGAGGGGAGTGGGAATGAGTAGGGGAGGGCTACCAATGAAGGTATGTGTTCACTTTTGTCTGGAGGAGAAACCGCTGAATTAACTGAACTACTAATGTGAGAGCTACTGCTTCAGAAAAATGAGCTCTTAATGGCTATAGCTGAAATTGCTGACTCTTTGTTTAGACAGTTTAAAACCCCTAAAACTCATGTAACTATAGTCTGTGAGCAAAGGCTTAAATGCTATTGGTACTTTCCACTGCAACTTGCTACTGTGATTGAAGGTACAAACTGAAGATTAAAAGCTCAATCATCTTTTACTTTCCTGAGAGCCTGTGAAGTCAAGCAGGGTGACTCAAACAATGACAGTTTTTTGTCTGCCATAACAATGTCACTTACCCAAACCCTTAACTTAGATAATTTGATATAAAGATTCATAAGTAAGATCCATGTTAAAGATAAAGATAGCCAACAATTTTTTTTTTCCTTGAAGTGGAAAATACTATTGGAAAAAGCCATGCTGTTCTACTTTTATAAGCATATTTTTTTCTCAAGCACAAGATAAATGTTGGCTGAAATGAAGCTTAGGCTTCTGTAAATAAAGAATTCGAAGGTTTTTTTACCTTTTTGCAGTTTGCTTCAGATGTAGAATTCTGTATAAATAGTGCTCTTTGTGCTTTTTCAGTCACCATTGCATTTCCTGTATTCCACTGTGTTACATTACATTAATGTAGTATTGTGAATTTTGCTTCATCTCTTTTTGGAGGATTTGACAGGGATTATGAAGGTCTAGGGGCGTACACTAAAGTAAACGTGGGGGGGGAAGAATCAGCTTTTGTGTTTGTTTGCATTGTTAAGACTTAGCTTGTAGGAAGCCACTACCTTTCCTTTGCTTTCCCATTTTTATTGGCATATGCCATTCTGTTATGTTTAAACATCAATGAAGAGAGGTGTCATTTTTCTTTCATGTTAGAGTGGAAAATTCAGAATAAAGATTTAGTGATCACTAGCTGCAGTGGCATAAAGTGTCTTGCTTGCAGAATCTTAAGACTTCATTGGTGTCTGTGCAGGCAAAACAAGCTGAAGAGGTGCTTTAGTTTTTTCTCATAAAGATGAACCTTCAATGTATAGCTGTATTTGTTACTTAAATAATTACTTTAAAAATGTCTTCATCACATTAACATATTTATCAGTTTCCTACAAACTTACTTCTGACATATTAAAACCAAAAATGTTCTTTTGATGTTCGTTTGTCAAATTAATGTGGTTTTGGTATTGATCAACTTCTATATGTGCTGCATTTAAAATGAGTGTCTGCCATCAAATTAATTTGGTAGTTTGGGGAGAAAATAAGCATTTACCATCAGGTAAATTCTGTAATTTGGGGGAGAGGAATTCTCTCTGAGGGCAGACTATCTGCTTTCTGGCAGTTGAACATCTGACTTGTCTGCTTCCCTAGGAGGTCAGCTCAGCCTTGCTTTGAAGGAGCTGATTGCATTTGGTTTCTCCCAACTGCTAGCAATCTCTTCCACCTGCAGAACTGAATGATTCTGTTTTCTTGCACTACCATAGTGATTTCCTACTTCCTTTTCTAACACCTGCAGTAGTCCAAGTGCTGAGAATTAATAATTTTTGCTTTTAGAAATTTCAGTTTAAGTTGCTGGTTACTTTTATTTTCCTGTTTGTTTTGGTTTTAAGTGACCAAGTTCCTTCCCTCCCCCTTCCTGTGGGAAATACGGGACACATGATGTTAGCGGTGTATTCAGAATTTAAGGGTTTGTGTGCCTTCTTCCCAGTATAATTCAACACAGTAACTGTTTAAATCTCATCTAAGCATTCATTTCTTCTGTATAAAGGGTTTTCTGACAGGTACCGCTGTGTATGTAAGTTACGGGTCAGGGGAAAAACAGCTTTCCATTGATTTGCTTTAAATACGATACACCCTACACTGTCAGCAAGTTCTAGTTTTACCTTGGAAATTCCCATCTGAGGAAGGTGTGGGGCGAGATGTTCACATTTAAGCTGTCTCTACTTGGATGTGTAATTCTAAAGCATCAAATTTGTACTGTGATGTGTTAAACACTCCAACAGCTTTGTCTAAGCATTGCTGTAGGTTTAATTTGCTGGTTTCTTAAGAAACTGAAGCAGGGAACTATTTCAAGTACTGCCAGCTTCCCATTCACGTTGAGGGATCTCACCCAATAAATGCACTGCAATCAATGAACTTAAAACGTCCTATTCTGGATTGTAGTTATTGCAAATGCAACCAGGAAATTTTAGGGTGTGGGAAACACAGCTGTGAGATGCTACCTGTGCTCTTAGCCTGTCTCAGTTGAGAGGTTGGATTCATTTGTTCATATTAGCTTCCAATTAAAATGACAGGGAGAGTGTATTTGACCCATCACTTAGTCCACCACAGATGAACTAACAAAGCTTACCCTAATGGCTTACAGTGCTGCCATTCCCAGGGTAGAAGGTACGATACCGCACGAGTGGGTTGTGCATGAGTCATCTACCTTGAGTGAGATCCAAGTAAAGTAGAAATAACAAATGCGAATGGGTTAAGCACAAGGTCTTCGAACTACATCACTAAGCAGCTGAGACGTATTAGGCATGCATTGGTTAATAGCAGTCCTACAGCAGTGGTGACAGCTGGTAAGGGAGCACATAGTGAAAGGTGGTAGCATCCTAAGTCAACAATGTAGGATTCACCAGAGGTTGTTTGTCAGAACTTTAAAAGCATATGGTCAGCCAGCAACTTGAATGATGTGCCCCATTCCTTTGCTTCTGGGTACACATATAAACATTTTATTCCACAGCTATGTTTTTTTAAAGGCTGGATAGCTGACTGAAATAACAGATCTGCATGTGCACATAGCTTTCAACATGTAGGAATATGTACTTCATATGCACAATTAGGTGTAAACAAAAAAATGCAGGGAAAGCAATTTTGCATAAGTATTTACCTCTGTACAGATTGAATATAACACTAGTCTGTTTTCTTCAGAAGAGACCAACCAGAAAACTTCAGTGTATCCAGTTATCTCTGCAACCATATCCCTATCAGAGCTGGCAGCTTGTTTCCAACACACTAATCAAGATGTTCACAAGCCTGCTGCGGACAGGGGAAAGGCTGGACTTCCTGAGAACCCTTCTCCTCATTCACTGTCTGTTTTCAGCAAGAGAGAAGCAAATGATACAGTGACTGAAAGCTTTTTACTGGATCAGTGTAGCACTTCTCTTCCAAAGCATTCAATCCTTCTAGAAATGCCAGTGGATAAAACCCCCACATTGTCAGCAGAACCATCCGAGCAACAGGTGGCAACCGCTGTAGTCCCAGCAGAAAAAGGGAACAGGAGGAGGAGAAAGTTAAGGAAGAAGAAAACTCTGAGGGCAGCCCACGTGCCAGAGAACAGTGATACAGAACAGGATATAATTGACTCTAAACCTGTCCGGAAAGTCAAGGGTGGAAAGGTTCCTAAAGGAGAAAAAGTTACTACATCCACTCCTCCAAGACAGGAGAATGGAGCTACTGCTCAAACAGCAAGAAACAAAGATGAGAATGACAGTGATGCTTCTCTGGAACTAGTGGAAGTTTCAGCACCCCAGTGTGAGGTGGTTGATGTTGGTTCGTCAGAGTCGGGAGATGAGAAACCAGACAGTCCATCAAAGAGGGATTCACGCAACTCTGTGGATCAAGCAGTCCTAGAGGCATCTTGCTCTGGTTATGATGAAGTGAGCTCTACCAGTGAGATTGGCACAAATTATAGGGATGATGGGAAAAGAAGGTGAGATTATTGTAGATCTCTCAAAAGTAAAAGCATTAAACAATATTCATAAGAGGCCTCTCTTTTTTCTTTTTCTTTTTTTTTTCCCCTATTCAGAAAGTCTTACAGCATCCGTAACTTTTAATTTTGTTCAGGAGTGAAATAAAAGGGAAAATGAAAATTGAATTTGCTTTTTTGGTCCAACAAATGAATGTGTCTTGTTACCTACTAATTTCTCTAATGCAAGAACAAGGCTGCCCTCCACGGAAAGTTTGTTTTTGAGCTTATCTGTTACAGACTATTTTCTACTAAATGCAGAGTCTTGTATTCTGGAGTATTACTTACACCAATATTTTGTCTGAAAATGAACATGCAAAGTCCAATCTCGCTACTCTCTATTTCTGTGTTACAGCGTGGCTGAGACACAGACTTCCATATCGTCACTAAGAGGATCAAAGAACTCATCAGGTATATCTTTTAAGTTTTTCATCTGATACTTTTTGTATAGTATCTTGCAGGACTTTGAGTTACGTCTCCATCAAGCTGCTTCCAGAGGGGAATTTTGCCCTGAAGATAAAAACCTGCACTAAAAACTGAAGTGCGAAGTGATGCATACTCACTTATGTCATCCTTCATTGAATGCTTTGTGCCTTGACCGTCCACATCCCCCCGCCCCCTACCACACGAACGCTTCTGCTCCACAGTCTCCATAGAGCTGTAGGACAAACAATAATACAATCCTTTTGCTATTTTAAAGATCTTTCTGGACTTAACATCATATAAAGGTCTTTCTGGCATTTTATATTGCCTTCTGCCACTTACAGACTCCAGCTGGGACCAATGAAATCTGATTTTAAGGTTCTGCTCTTTGGTAATACAAACAACAGTAGTGTGTTTGCTTGGGTGTGTTCACATAATCAAAGTACTTGTGTCTCTGTCTACAGAAGTGTCTTCGGAGCCAGGTGAGGATGAAGAACCTACAGAGGGAAACTTTGAGGGACACCTGGCTGCAGTGAATGCTATTCAGATTTTTGGGAATTTGTTGTATACCTGCTCAGCAGACAAAACTGTTTGTGCCTACAATCTGGTTGTAAGTAGGGTTGTGGGAATGGCATTACATTAGTTGCAGTCACAAGGTTGCAATTATATTTTTGTGAAGCCTTACTATGTAGTTAAGGAAGCAGCTGCTTTTTCAAGTACTTAATTTTTTTTATTTTGTTCTTCAAACCTCTCTTCTTGCACTCCCCAACCCCTTCTCCTTATGAGAGGGGTAAGGAGAAAGAGATGGCTGCATGTGTCCTGCTTTTGTTAGCTGTCCTACCCTACTCTGTCAGGCGCAGATCCCAGGAGGCATTATGGGCCTTTATGTTGACAGACTCTCTGCCTTCCTTTTTAGAGCAGGAAGTGCGTGGCCATCTTTGAAGGACATACTTCAAAAGTGAACTGCCTCCTGGTCACTCAGACAAATGGGAAGAATGCTGCACTCTACACTGGCTCAAGCGACCACACCATCAACTGTTACAATATCAAGGTACTCAAATTCTGCGTTGATTAACATGTACTGCTTTTTTATGTGAGTGTTTCTTTGCAAATATAAATGAAAAAAGCCTTTAAACCTGTATGAGCTGGACATGAGCCCCACTTCATACCTCATTAGAGTAGAGCAGGGGGAAGAAAAAAAAAAAAAAAAAGAAGCAAACCGTGAGGCGATTTACTACCCTAATCTTTTGGCTAGCTTGTCAGCAGAGTTTTTGCCAGAACAGCATGATGGGATCCTGAATGTTGGGAACACCAAAGTGCAGGATGATTGTCTGGCCATGAATATTGTATTTGTCTTGCTGTATTTCTAACTTCATTGCTTACGGAAGGCACTGCTCTCTTTATAGAGCAGCTATAGAGAGAACAGGTATCTATTATTGTGAGGCCAGGTGGAAGAGCAGACTTGAGACTTCCGGAAGTTGGACTTTTAAGGATAAATGATAGGAAGGCTTGTCCAACCTGTGGCTTGATGCACTAGAAAGCAAATACCTGCTTCAAGGGGCAAATTGCCATAGATTTTTGACACTTTTTTTCATGGCACTTCCCTATGGGGGACTCCATGGGGATTCCTCAAATTCAAGCATGTAACAGGGTGTTTTTCATATAGTCTGTAGTCTAAAATTCTATATACATTAGAGGTTGTGACTAGAATAAAGCTTTTAGGGTGATAACTGGTTGCTGAAGTACAGTCACGTCTCAAAAGATGGGAGTGAGCTGATTAAAGCTGGTGTCAAACTGCCATGTGACACCAGACTTTCAGATGTTTTTCGCCAGCTCTGATAGTTCCAAAAATGCAGCTTGTAGGTGAAATTCATTATTCACTTCAGGCTTTTTTCCCTGAATTGTTTTCAGTTTATGAAAAGTTTTAAATACTTTTTTTCTATTGCCAGACCAGAGAGTGCATGGAACAGTTTAAATTGGAAGATCGAGTGCTCTGTTTGCACAGTAGATGGCGGATCCTTTATGCAGGCCTTGCAAATGGCAGTGTGGTTACTTTCAGCATAAAGGTTAGTTTGTTTAAACATTGGCACCTAAACGCCTGTTGCGATGCTGTTTCTCTCCACTTCGTGGTTTTTTCCATTCTTTCTCTTGAGTAGTAAGTGTATTTGTAATGAAAGTATTTTGGTATAAATAGTCACTGTTGGTCCCTTTTGGTCCTTTATTTTGTCAGTGCACAAAGCTGTCCCATTTCCCCTTCCCTCTGGTTACCTTTCTCTTAACTGCTGTATTGTTGTCACATTTTTCCTTAAGGTTCCACCTGGCCTACCAGTCATGTGTCATGAGAGTTTTTTGACACAGTTGATTATTTGTGAATTCTCCTTTCGTGCCCATCGAAGTAGTGTGAGAGACTTTAATGTGTTGCTGGTTTTGTCTGCTCCATTTGCAGTTATAGAAGAGACTCATTCACACGGTTTTCTGGCAAAGAGGCTTAATCAGCAGTTCCCATGATATTTAGAAGTGAATAAAAATCATTATTGAAATAAATTATTTTTCTGATTATTGTTTTCCTGCATCCTAGACTAATTTCTCAAATTTATCCTTACAAATTTATTCTGTTTTGCATTTTTCTCATAACATTATTTCCTTTCATTGTTCTAACTCAGAAGGAGGATTTACTGGACCTTTGCTAAATAATGGAATATTTTTTTAAAAGACAGAAAATCGAAGCCCAACATGAGGAGTTATTTCCTTGATTTGGAAACTTAGTTGTTAAGATACAACTCTTACCGCTGCTGAAATGGTGTGTTACTAAACTGAAATCGGATGCTATAACAAGTACAACACAAAAAGGACTCAGAACAAGTACAACACAAAAAGGACTCAGTGGTCTAGTCAGCGTCATAGCAAAGTTTTAATTCTTAATTTCCTCCCCCAACAGAACAACAAGCAGGTTGATACCTTTGAATGCCATGGCCCTAGAGCAGTGAGCTGTCTAGCCACAGCTCAGGAAGGAGCACGCAAGTTGTTGGTAGTGGGCTCCTACGACTGCACCATCAGTGTGCGAGACGCACGGAACGGGCTGCTTCTCAGAACCCTGGAAGGTCACAGCAAGACTATACTCTGCATGAAGGCAAGTGTCTCTGAAAATACGTTTTTGACAAAGAATGCTTAAAATGGTGTGTTTTTTCTTTTTCTTGCTCATCTAATAGTGAGCAGATTGTGGTAGGAAATAAAGGATTTCTCTATTTTAAATTATAAAAACTGAGTTAATTTGGTAGGAAAATTGTCTCTGGCTGTTTCATGTTCCCAGCAAAACTGTTGGGGGTGTGTATGTAGGAAGCATATTTATTTCATGTTGTTAGAAGATTCGGGGAATCTTGACATGTGAGTTTGCCAATAGAGGGAAAGTTGGGGAAAAGATGAAGCTAGTTTTCACATACCCTGATTGTGGATTCCCTCAGAAGAAACTGGAAGAGATGTAACTCTAGAGAAGTATTATTCTTTTTTAATAGAAGAATCACTATCACTTATTTACAGGTTTCTGGCTCCTGAGATTACAAGCTGGAACGTATGACTGCTTTGCCGTGACCACTGTCATGTAACAGATAGGGGACGACTTCCATAAATTGTATTTGTCACTTTAGATATTACGGTGCAGTGGCACAGCCTTTTTTGCCCTTGGACTATCCTAGTCCTGCTTGTGTGGCAGCATACTGTGGTCCCTTCTTGATCCACGATGGATCTGTTAAGCTTCTGTTCTAGATTAATACTTGTCAGGAGCACCATCTTTCTTACGTGAGCAGACTATAAGTGCACAGCACATCCAATATTTCCAGGAAACAATGGGCTTTACTGTGCATGTGCAGAGCAGCACTAGGCATTCAGTTTGCTTGGTCCCTGATCTGCTGCTGAGCTGTCCCTGAGAATAGTCCGAAGGTAGGATGAGTTAGCCTGGTGGGCTGCAAGTTAACAGCTTCTAATGTCAATTGTGAAGTCTCAAAAGTCATTAGAGTAGCATAGTACATTTTCTAGCTCTTATGTAAAGAACTCAGTGCATCGGGGTTTTTTCACACTCTCTGTTGATTTTAAGACTGTCAAATTTAGGAAATATTACAGTGCAACTTTAAACTGAACAGCATCTTAATGTTTTGCTTGCCCATTTCCATATTTGTTACAAAATTAAAACTTTTTTTTTGGTAAGGTTGTGAATGATCTGGTATTCAGTGGCTCCAGTGATCAGTCTGTCCATGCCCACAACATTCATGTAAGTCTTATATATAAAGTTGGAATTACTTTTGCTATTAAGGCGATGAATTCCTGTGCTATAAAGTCAGTATTTCCAGAATTTTTGACTGACTGGTGGGGCAGAATAGCTTCTAGAAAAGGAAGTCATATGATTTTGTCAATGTGACTATGCACTATAGCTAACTAAGGAGGGATGCAGAGGATAAAATACCTTGGGAAACATAAACTTGCTGACTTTTGTAATATGATATGCAATACCTTTTTATCTGGGGGATCTTGCTTTTGCAAATATTACTACTAACGTGCTGATTATGTGGAAAGGGTTCAGAGCAAAGCTATGTGAGATATTCTGGTGGGCGAAGAGTTTCTTTATTACAGGAAAAACTTGAGGAACACAAACAGCGTTCCAAACTAGCTGGTTCAAAAGCTGTTATCCTGTCGTGAATGCTTTGTCTCTAGCCTGCCACTCTCTTCCTCTTTTACACCACCCTGTGCTAGCAGAAGCATTCATGTAGCTATGCAATAAGTTAGATTAAGAAACTTATCAGAGGTGTATTTTAATTGACAAAAAAAATGTGTATATTTCTGTGTATTTAGCTAAATTTGCTCAGTGATCCTTGTGGCTACATAAATACTGCTAGTGCTAATAGCACAGTACTAGTTGCAGGACAGGTGGGAACATGTAACTAATGATGGGAAGAGAAGTAGACACTTTTCATAGTGGCATGCACTTCTGTTGTACTGGAATGGCTCTGTGTTAACTTGGGCAAAGAAAAGGGTGAGTAATATTTGATCATAATCTAGAAGTGCCTTCACAGGAAATGGAAGTCTGATAAAGGGTGTTTCCATTTTTTGAGTAGTGAGCATTGAAGCTAGCTACCCTATCTAGGCTAGATAAAACTGTTTTGTTTTGTTGTTTTTTAAACACCTATTTGCCTTTGCTTTTTCCTGATGCAGACTGGAGAACTGGTACGGATCTATAAAGGCCATAACCATGCAGTAACAGTCGTGAACATTCTTGGGAAAGTGATGGTGACAGCATGTCTGGATAAATTTGTTCGTGTTTATGAACTACAGGTAAGAAAATAAATGGTTACTAATGACATTTACCTAATATGTGTCAATTAATGATTTTGAAGTCAAATAGAAGTCATCTTTGTGCTTACCGGTCTCTGGTCCATCCCTCTCTTTCCTGTCACTCAGAATATATAGTTGTCTCACCAGCCAAAATACATGGGCTTTAAAGAATATAACCTAAACCATCTTTTTTAGAACCTGTGTTATCCTAAGATAATGACAGCTCAGAAAAGTTGGGAAATGTTAGTTTTGTCTGCTTGAAAGACCAAGTGCTTGGTTGGACAAAAAGACTCACAGAAGTAATGTAAGCAAAAGTGAGCTTTCATGGTGGCTATAAAGTTTGGAATCCACCAGGGGAATTTAATTGCTACCCAGGAAACTGCTCTTGGAAGCATTGTCATGTGCAGGTTTGTGAAAAATGGCTATTAACTGTCATGCTATTAAACGTCTGTTTCTGTTTTCTTTCAAGTCGCACGACCGCTTGCAAGTCTATGGAGGCCACACAGATATGATCATGTGTATGACCATCCATAAGAGCATGGTAACTTCCTTCTTTTCACTGGTCTCAAAGAGAAGGTTGTAATTTCCACAAGCATATACAAGACAGTTTAAATTTTTCAGATAATGAAATCAACCTGCTGTCTGACTAAGACAGAAGAACTTCGAAATGTCAGCCAAAGAATCAAGTGGCTATAACAGCTTTGTATTTATGTAATATTATTGTATGGGGAAAAATTACCTTCTAGCTTACTGTAGTCTTAAAACAATAGTTCTGTTTGCAGTGATGATTGCAATGAAGAGTCTAGGAATAGTAAAATATTCCCTCTTTTCAAGCATTAATCCTGTTTGACTTACTCAAGAGAGTCACACAGATGCTAGAGAAAAACTTCACCCACAGTCAAACCTCTAGTAACCTTTGATAGAACCTAAACAAAAGTATGCAGTTGATTTAGGTGCAGAGATTTCTTCATGCACCTGCACTGCAAGATAGGTTTCAGAAGCACTTCTGGATAAATAACTTGCTTAAAATAGTCATTAAAAGCACTTACTTGCCTGCGTGTGTAGGAATTTGGTTGCAAACTTTCTTTCAGATAGTAAAATAAGAGGTATAGTAATGATCTGTAATAACAAAAGAATCAAGTCTAACAGAACTGATCTCCTACTAATTGGAATACATACTGCCCAAGCTTCACTTCTCCTATGAGTGAGATGGAGAGCGAAGTGCACTCAGGTGGTGTGCTTGCAGTCTGAGGCTTGAACTGTCCCCCAGCAATAGTCTATTTTGGGCATTCTCAAATCAGAGAAGTGTTCAGATGAGAAGCTTAGTGATGAGTGAAAGACTGTAATTTTCTGTAGTAGTCTTAGTAGTAAAGTGTAATCTCTTACACACAGCAGATTGGCTGTTATATCCTAGTGATGATTTTCCAAGAAACAAAAAGACTTGAACAAAAATAACAAATGAAATCTTCAGCTTGCAGAGTTTTCTGTATTATGCGAGGACTTCTTTTAACGATGAATGTACTTTATGGGATTATGAGCGTCTGACATCCTTTTCTTTCCAAAGGACAATTTTGTGTATAGCATTTGCCTAACAAAAGCGTTTTTTAAAATGTCATTTTGCCTACCTTTTCAGGATCTGCATCAGACTTCTCTTTCTGAAATTCTGATGTTCTTCCTCACCCTTCCTCTCCATCCCTTTTTGATATACATATAATTGATCGTATGTGCTGGGATTTGACATGAAAATTTAGTTGAATCAAAAAATATTGGAAAAATATTCATCTGATGAGGCATATATTAGCTCTCAAGTACTGGCTTCACATTTTCATTTCAACAGTGTTCATATGTTTCAGGAATCTTTGGGTTAGAAGTAATTTGGTATTTTTATCTTCAGCTCCTGGCTGTCTCCACTTCTTAGAACTAATGGAAGTTGCTGCTTTCACTTCTGCTTGAATTTCAACAATGGAGAGTCCTGGAAATATATTCAAATTGACATTTACACCTAAATTTTTTTTCACTTCAGTGGATAGTAACATTATATTTTAAAGTTTTCTAAACTTTTACACACATGACACTATCAACGATAGAAATTATGGAAACATTCCTTATTCATTAGTAGGTTTTTGTAAGCTATGAATACAAATCTTAAGAGAATTAAGTTAGACCCATT
>NW_009213598.1:37425-44206 GCF_000690835.1 Fulmarus glacialis
CCTTGCATGTTGATATTTTGTTCTTGTTCACCTAATATACTCTACACTGAAGCCTCCTTCAAAATTTGACTTCATTTTTTTCTGTTATTCCCAGCTTCCTTATCCATAAATATTTCTTTTACAGATCTACACTGGATGCTATGATGGCAGTGTCAGAGCTGTGAGGCTTAATCTGATGCAGAATTATCGTTGCTGGGTAATGAGCAAAATGTTTTTTGCCTTCCTTTGTTATAGTTTTTAGACTAATTTTCTGGGGGTGGTCACTATTCAGTCTTGGATAGCTTGACCTTTAATTTATTATAATTTAATAATATTTTTTAAATGTGTATGTACATTTTAAATGTAAATATATATCACTAGTTCCATTTTACATGGCCTTTAGTATATGTGTATACTTTAGGGAAAGTTGGTAGTAGCATCTTAAATTATTTTTCTTTCTGGCAATTTTTAGATAGTGACATGTAACTGTTTAAAACCAAAAACTTAAGCTGAGTGACATAGAAAAGCTCATTTACTCTGCTAAATAAGTTTAATTAAATTCCCAATGACTCTGTAAGCTTAAATTTTGTAAATACTTAGTTCCTCTCTTCCTCCTGCCATTCTTGCTGATGGTGTAGGCTTGGCTAGAGGCAGGAAGAATCTGTGTAAAGCGGTAATTAAAGGAATAGAGACCATTGAGAATGGCAATGGAGTAAGAAGATTAAAAAGTTACAGGAGGTGGCATGTGTGTGAACAGTCTTGGTAGAATATTATGAAGTTGCAAGAAGAAAAGCATTAGCTAAAATTCTTTTTCCCTGGCTTATTCTGGCATGTTTTTTCTACCAGTGGCATGGATGTTCACTGATCTTTGGAGTTGTGGACCATCTGAAACAACACTTGCTAACTGACCACACCAACCCAAATTTTCAGACCCTAAAATGTCGTTGGAAGAACTGTGATGCTTTCTTTACTTCCAGGAAAGGTTCCAAGCAGGTATGTGATTGAACTAGTGTGGTTGGTTTGGTAGTACAAAGTACTTTATATCACCACAATTGTGGGACTTGATCCTGTTTCTCTTAAAAAGGGTTAAATACTTCTAGTCTTGACAAGCTTACCTGCATACAGTTACAGTCATACAAGGCTAATAGGGTTCAAGTCAACCTGTGACAGATGAAGAGTGCAGCTAAGTATAATAACTTGAGATATGGTCAATTTAAAACAGTTTGATCCTAAAATATTACATGGAAATGGTAAAATTCTTGAAATGTTAGAAGAAATTTTGGTAACTATACTGAAGATGTTAAGTTTTTGTAAGAAAAATTTCTTTTTAAGATGAACAACCATCTTCAGTCTTGAAACAGATTTTTATCCTCTTTAATTTTTATCCATCACTACCCCCCTTCATTGTTGTGGATGCTGATGCTGTTTATTTGTCACATGGGATTGGTTTTGCTAACAATCTTTAAATAAGTAGAATACATAAATTTCTGAGTAAATGTTAGCACAGATGGGGGAAAAAAAGTGAAGAAGGTGTAAGAGTGGGATGCCAGTTGGATTAAAAGCTGAGGAGGGGGCTGAGGGGTGGGTGGGTGGAAGGGGGGTTGTTACCTATAGACTGATAAAATCCACATTTTACTCCTTGGCAGTATAAACTACCTTCCTGTTGAACGCTTTTCAAAATACGCAATGGAAGGAGATTTCTTTGAGAACTAAGAAACTGAAGTAGAATCCTTAATTTCTCTTTAAGCACTGGCTTTGGATATGATGTGTTTATTTGATACGTCCTTCTAGTCAGAAAGGAAGCTGTTTTTTATTTGCCTTGAATCATGTGGTATGTGAGATACTTTATATATGTGATTTTATAGCTTGGCTTTGTTTTTTGTTTGGTTTTTTTTAAATTATTTTATTAGAAGCTTTAAGCCAAAAAATGTATATTATCCAGAATGTCACTTTCACTGAGGCCTCAAGAATCTTTTGCGAAGTTTTTTGTGGTTTTTTTGTGATACTGTTGTTGTTGTTGTTATTTTTAGCTGACTGTTTTGGTTCTTTTCTAGGATGCTGTAGGACACATTGAAAGACATGCTGAGGATGACAGCAGGATCGACTCATGAAGCTTTTCACCTCCCACATTGGGAAGTAATTTTATATGTCAGAATTATTCCAAACAACACCAATTTCTTACTCCAGTCTTTCCTCTTTCTTTTCCCACTTGGAATGAAAAATGGAGTGGGGCTGAAATGCCTTGCTACAGAGACTGCAGGTTGTGTTGCGCTCTGTAGAAATAAGGCTGGTCAGTTAAGGCTTGGCCCAAATGGAAGATTCCTGCAAGTTTTTAATTCATTGACAGATAAGAATATTCCCTCCTCTTGTCTGCCTTGGTTTTTTGTTGTTTGTTTTTTTTCTGTTTGTGTGTTTTTGTGTGTGGGGTTTTTTTTGTTTTGTGTGTTTTTTTTTTTTGTTTTTTTTTTTTTTAAGAAGCATAGACTGAGAATCTTTGCGAAGTCCAGAGGGGTGTTGAGAACTTCGATTACAATAGGTGCTGGAGTTTGCAAACTCAGCTTGAAGCCTGTTAAGTGTCTAAGACATGTCTGGTTTTATGATGTATCCAATTTTTTTAGCTGATTTTAATAAAATTCTGCAAACCAGAATATCACAAACTCTAACAGTGTAACCTGAATATCCAGTGTACATTTTTACTTTCTTCATAAAAAGAAAAGGTATTTTATGGAGAACTGGAATAAATTAATTTTTTTTAATGTTAATTGTAACTTATTTTTTATTCCTGGTGTAAAAATTGCTGTAACTGGCACAATATGTACAGTGGCAGACTGCCCTAAATACTGTACCTCCTCAGGTATTTTGTTTATTTGGAGGAAAGCAGTTATTTCTTGAGAGGTATGCCAGTAGCAGCAAAACAGCCCAAACAATGGCTCCACTCACGTGCTTTGCAATCTTAGTCTTTTTAAATATAGGTCCTTATGTACAGGAAAGAAGTAAGTGGTGTCGGCTTTTGTTTTAGTTAAATACCAGCATAACCACTGCTATCTTGATATAACACTGTAGTTGGATTCCTGATTTTATTTGGAATCTCAGTGACTGAGCTTTGCAGTCCTATATCTTCATGGCATAGCAAAATAAGAGAAATGCAAAGGCACTGCCTGTCTAAGTGCATCCACTTAGGTAGTGTTTTGTTTCTGTTGTGAACTGGCTTAGTTGGCTTGGGCTATATCAAGTTCACAAAAACTCAACTGGAAAGAATGGAGCAGGATTTTAGTGTGTTTTAAAGTCTAAAGTTCTCAAGCAGAAGCTGAGGATACAAAATGCATATCGCATGTAAAAGTCTTGTTTCTACTAATGCACAGAAAGTACCACAGAGAAGCCAGTGCAGAGGGGAAGACTGTTTCTGCTTGTCAGGGGTCCTCTGCAGGTGTCCCTTGGGGTGGAAAACTTTACCCATTAAGTTCAGTGAAACGTACTTCTTGCATTTGCGATCCTCTCTCCCGTAATGACGCTAATTTAGCAAAGAGCTCTCTTAAACAATGAGACTAAGCTAGCAAGGAGCTTTGTGTTCACTTTTGCCTAACTTGCTGCTCAGGATAAAAAAAGCAGAGGTTTCCTTGAACTGTAACAGAAGGTAAAGACAGCCCAATGTCAAAATTGAGCTGCTTGTAAATGAATCCAGCGCTGTTCAAACAAACTGAATGTACTGTTTTTACTGGGCATCTCTTTGACCACTGCTTTGAGGCTTGGTATGCCAACCATAGACCAAGTAAGTTTCATAGCCTCATTCTTTGACTATAAAGAAGCCTTTTTAGGCCAAGATAGTGATTGAGGGAAGCCCGTGGATGTTCTACTCTGCCATCAAATCAAGGAACGTCAGGGCCTTCTCTGAAGCACACTATTTTTGTGTTGTCTTAGCAGACAAGCATAATTTCTCTGTAATTGCTTGACATTGATGATTTTTTGTGAGACAGGAGTAAAATAGGAAGGAGATGCTGTAGCATCCTGCTTCAAAGACTTGGGAATCTCTGAGGTTCCAATGCTTTTGTGGTGATTTGTTTGGGTTTTTTCATTAAGCTGTTTGTGGACAGGAAAAAAAACCCAGTATGTGGCTTAGACCAGGCTGTTTTGAGGGTGTTTTTGTTTTGGTTTTTGGGGTGTGTGTTTGTGATTTTGGGGTTTTTTTTTTCTGTTTCTTTCTGTGGTCTGTGGATGAAGCAATTCAAGAGAGAATCAAGTTCAGGGAAATCTCTGAGCAGTGTGAATGTTTCCTGATGCAGGCTGTATTGCTGTATAGAGTCTCCGAGAGTGGTTTTTTTTCATGACCTAAAAGCAGAAGACTGCGTAATACTTAAACCATTTCCAAAATTATTGATGTTCAAGAGATTTTCTGGGGTTTTTTTGAACAGCAATAAGGGAGCATGTAAAAGTGTGGCATAAACAATGTGAACAGCTCAAGCTGTCCTTCATGGACTGTGCTTGAAGTGAAGCTCTGGAGGTGTGTGTCCTGAGGACAAGCATGTGGAGTGATTGTAGCATTCTGAAAAATGGTGTGTGAGAGTAGATTATGTTACTTCTTCCTCTTTGTGATTCTTCATGTTCTTTCAGCTGTTTTCAGGAACGTGTAAAGATCTTTCTCGCTAGGTGTTGCAACAAACACAGTTATTACACTTTATTTGCATTCCTGATTGCTTGTTGGGTTTATCTTTTCTAGTTGGTGGAAGCAGACTTCTTTTTCTTGTAGTCCATGACATTTCCTTATCTGTCCTTGAAAATAGTCCTCCTGAAAAGTCTGGACTTCTGAAATCCAGCTTTAGCTTTAGCAGTGGTGTCTTTTGCTACTTTGTAGGTCATTTCAGATGTATTGTAAGAATCTTAAAATGGATAAGAGGCAGAAAAATAGCAGAGCTGCACGAGTGTTTTTAAAATTTTGCTTCATAAATTAAAAACAATTTTAAAAATTGCTCGGGGTTCAGAGGAAAATGCTGTGCTGCTTTGTCCTGAGAATATCTTAGAAGGATTTGCTATGAAGTTGTTGTGCAGCTGTGGAAATCCCCAGGCTTCTCTGGAGTTCTTCTGGAGGCAATTGCAGAAGAGAGGTGGTAAACTAATGTATTGGCTTGGTAGCCATTAATGAAATCCTCTCCGGTCTTGCAGCTTAGGGTTTTGACTCCTGATACACCTCTGGTCGAAAAGTGTAGTAACTTTGGGAAGGTGGACTATTTGTGAAATTTAACAGAGTAATATTTGCATGAAAAGCAGTACTGCACGTCTGAAGCCTGTTTCAGGACTATTTTTGTTTTCAGTTTGTTTTTTATGCAAGTAAAAAGTTGTGGGTGGAAGAGTGAGTAGAGTGAGGGTTTATTTTGTGGTTAGCTGTGTTTATTTTATTATTCAAATGTTAAATAATAACTTGCTATATGGCTGACTAAATATGGCAGGCCCTTTCGGGGGCAAGCCACCATTTTCCTCTTAGCAGAACTGACATTGGGCTTATTAAGCTATGAGACTCCTCAATGGACAGAAAGTGCTCAGCGGTATTATGGTCTTTTATGATATAAAGAATGGGCCAGGCGCTACTGAAACCGCTTATATAATTATTTTCAAAACCATGAGAACTTGTTGCGCCGTAGACATACCAAGCCCTGCCCGATCTCCAAAAGGAGGGCGCGAGTAGCATAAAATGATCACTTAAAGTTCACATGTGCTGCAAAGCTTCCCCAGCCCTGATAGCCTCACATGTATTGAATGACAAGGCAATGCTAGGATTGGTCTATATTTGTTTTTCCTCCTTTTTCCTCCAAATCACAGGGAAAAATAAGTTAACTGACAGTGCAAAATACTTTACGGCCTAACGCTGCTGCTTCTGTATGTGGGAAAACTGCTGCATCTGTTGGTACAAAGATGCATTAAATATCCCAGCTTCTGCTTGCCTTGCGTCACTTACGTGTGGGTTGCAGACTTTAAACATATTATCAGCACATGAGCTGACTTCTGCAAAATAGTAGGAGTTTAGCTGCGCAGTATGTTTGAAGTAGTGCAGTTCTTAATGCACGCTTTCAAACTGTACACTAATGCTGGATCAAGGTAAACGATAACTGAAAACTTGAGATAAACTGTAGGTTCCCAGAAACAAAAATGTGGTGTTGAGAAAATATTTTTCCCTTCTTTTGAATTAAAACACAGGTACGGATGAATCTTGGTTTTCCGGCTTGTATGGTACTATCATTCAAAGTCTAAGTTGTCCAGAGTTGCAGGATATGTGAGGAAGGATAAGGAAACGGTTTCAGCTACTGTTTGTAAAATATTTAATAGTGAAAGTAAAGAGCAAACTGTGTAGGTATATACTCTGTTATATGCGCCTGCCAGCTTCTCAAATTTCATTTTGCTGTAAGTGTTAAACAGTCTTTTTGAAGAATGGAAGTGGAATAAAACAACATGATTGAATATTTAATAATTTAAGCTGTGTAGAACATGTGCACAGATTGACCTTGGTTTTCTTCTTTCATTTTGGTACAAAGCTGTGAGCGTAATAACGAAACTTTACACAGCAAAAGAAGAAAAACAAAGAAGAAAAAAGAAAAATAAAAGTTCTTTATATTGTTACGGTTTGTCAGTCTGATTCTTCTTTGTTTTGCATAGAATGATTCTTTCACAGGATTTGGTAGAACTTGACTCTGTTCTGGATTTTTTTCCTTTTTCAAGAGGGCTGGATAAAATCAGACAGGCCACTTTGAAGCTCCCGCACTGGCAGGAATGTTGCAAGTTTTTGCTCCCAGTGTGCAGGAATCTCAGACCTAGT
>NW_009213598.1:44230-52762 GCF_000690835.1 Fulmarus glacialis
AACGGAAACTGTCCACCCCACTGGTGCCGCCAAGATGAGGTACTGACTCCCTTGCTTCGTGGCCCGTTGCAAAGGGAAGTTCTTTAGAGCTACAGGACTTTAAGGACCAGTTTTGAGTTGCCAATCCAAAATCCTGATTTTGATCTTTTGACTGATAGATTTTGTTTTTCTCTGAACACCTTAACCAAGAGCATATTTTTGTATGGAAAATAATAGCTTAGTGGAGAGAACACATGGCTGGAGCCCAGGGCTCCTGCTGTTCCAGTCATCTTAAAAACTTGCTTTGGGTTAAAACAACAGTTGAATTTAAAGGAGAGTAACTCTTCTTTAGATAAACTATAGGATTTTCTTGCTCTTTCAGAGTAAGTTACAGTGCAGGACAACATCAAGAACTTTATAGTCAAAAGGTTTTCTGTTTCTTAGTGACTTTTCAGTTAAACGTGCTACTTACCAGAATAACTTTGAGTGGATGCTACGATTTATTTTTACAGTTTTGCTTTGCAATAGTGGATTGCTTTGTTACTTTTCACCAGTAGAGAACTAAGTAGAAGGTTCTTCTGACATAGTCTGGTCTCTTCACACCTCTTCCTGCACATTTTGTTTTTCCTTCCATTTTTATATTGATCAACGATTCACCAGTTCTGAAAGCCTATCATCCTTAAAGCTGGTAGCAATGGAGCTCTCAAGCTCAAGTGCTTTTTTATTTTTAATGCATTCAAGGAGCAAACTGGCAAGTGTTTGAGATATTAAGCTGATTTCATGCTTGCCATAAAACTCCAAAAGCTGCTGTATGTTCAGGGGAATGATGGAAGAGTGCTCAATATTTCATCCTCCCCTGTTCTTTCAAAATAAAACCAAAAAGCAACTCTAAAGATTAGGCCAAAATCCAGTTGATTTTATTTTTGGTTCAATTAAACTAATTGTACTTACACATTCTAATTATCTTCCCAAAGTGGTTATGTCAACAGTGTCTGATTCTGCTACAAGTCACCTCTTACAATAAAGAAATACACAATACTGTCAGGAAATAGGACCCTGGGCGTGGGGAGGGAAGTGGGTCTGTAGATACATATATTTGTATATATAAGAGGTTTTCTGTCTTGAATGGCAAACAACTTTCTCAATGTTACAGAGAATGCAGTTACAATAAAAAACATTTAAAATGTCCAATGTGTAATTAAGATACTATGGGGGTACTAAAAATGAGAGCAAATTGCTCAGTTCTGATACTTTTGCTGGGGCACTAGACCAAGATGTGCAGTCTGTTGTACCTTACACCCACGTTTCTAGCATAGCACAGAACCAACCTGCGCAGCCACATCTGTAACAACGTAAGCGGTTGGGGTGCATAATATTAATGTAATCTAGCACAATCTCATATGAAGTATTCAGTCCACCTTGTGAAGAGGCTGAAATGATAGTATGAAAAGCAGGACAAAGAGTTAATGACTAATTACAAGGTGGTAGTAAACACCTCTGACTTTCACAGTTCAAATACAGTCCCAGTTTTGCCTGACTTGAGGGAAGACGTTTCCAGTTGTCAGTGCAAGCAGAATAACAATGCATGGTCCATGTCTTTACCATGCAGATAAAGCTTAATTCAGTCATCAATAAATTAATCCTTGTTGCCCAAAGGAAAATGTCAGGAAGTTATAAAAGTAGTTACAGAATATGCGCACTGATCTGCCTACTGGAGTATGGTTGCCTCTTTTTCCAGGGGATTCTTCCCATGCACTCTTTATCTTGGTGAGTGAAGCACGTAATTAGGAACTGCTCTTGTTTGCACTTGGGGATGAATGGAGCTAGTTACTCAAAACAGAAGTCTTGAGTGTTTTCTTGATGAAGGTGGGCACTGGCTCCAGTGTTAGGCGTACATTGTGAGCTGCAGCCACTGAAAGAAGAGTTACAATTAAAGGATGAGTTAAACTTGTTGACATCCTCCAACAAATTGTATTGAGACATCACTGTCTCTGCAGCTGGAAGGCAGCTGCTTGCTGATACTTAGTATGAAGCGTACTTGCAGTGGGGAACTTTGTCTTAGGCTTCTTGCTCCTATTCCTCCTTCCCTTGCAAAAGGTGAAGGGGGTTTTTTGTGGTCTCCATAGCAGAAGACATGCTTTGAAGTTGAAACTTTCTAAGTCGTCTTAATAAGATTTAAAAAAAGGTAAAGGACTATGTTAAACTCCGCTATCGGTTAATGCCTTTAAACTAAAGTATGTTTGATTTAAATTGCCTCATTAAAAAAAACCCTCAAAGTTTTTTTAAAGCACTTTAAAGGTGATATGAAGAGTCCGCGGCTGTGCCCTTCAGCACCAACTGGAGTCTTACAGAGCAGCTGTTGCTGGCAGATCATAGATACAGGTGTTTTCTGTGTAAAATAGGTAGCAAAATTTTTAGGAGTTTTTGTGGACTCTTCCCGCTTGGATGACAATTTCAGACCAACTCTCATAGGCTCCCTTGAGAACGTGTGCAATGAATAATACAAATCAAATTTAGTATTGTGACTTTGTGTTAGAAATACTGGCATAAACCAGTTTACCTCCAGGACATTGAGCTTGATGATGCCGTCTCCATCTTTATCAAAGGCGTGGAATGCCCCTACAGCAACGAAACAGAAGTATATAGAGTAGATTAAATTACTGTGTGTGAAAAGATGATCCCAGATAGCAAACCAAATTGTGCTCCTGCTGTGTTGTGCAAACTTGTGCGGTTATTTACTTACATGGTCAGCAAGGGTTTCAGCTATGTTTTTCCTTAGCTAATACAAAGAGAAATGCAATGGCTTATTTTCTTTCGTGTTTGTGTGGGACAGCTGTCATACTTTAGATTTCCGAAGCACGTAAATTATTAAAACTGTATGTAGGCAGTAGTGCTTTGAGTACAACAGCGCGTTTTGGGGGCGAGGAGGGGAGGCAGCGCAGTAAAACCGGGGCAGCCACTCACTGAACATGGCGTCCAGGCGCACGAAGCAGCAGATGAAGCTGTCAAAGTCGATGTTCATGTTCTTGTCGGCGTAGCGCATGGTGATGATGTCGTAGAGCTGGTTGTTCAGCCGAAACCCTGCAGAGGACCAGAAATGGGGCACAGCTGGGCCGTGGCTGGGGGGAAGCTGGTGCCCGTCAGGCCTCCGGGAGAGGTTTGGCCACAGGGGCTTCCCGGGCCCGGCCAAGGCCCAGGCTGGAGGGTGCTGCTGCAGCCGCTAAATGAAATGAAGTAAAGCTATAAGGAGCTTCCCTGTGTCCAGCTGCTTTCTTAAAACAGAACTGGCATTTTGAAATTAGGATTTGGGAGGGCCAATAGCACGTGAGTTACCTCACGCTGTAAATACGAAGAGGAGGGGCCTCCACCAAAGAGTTTGCAGCTTAGCTGAGCCTGCTAAGAGCAAAACAACAAAAACTGGGCGACAGAAACATAGGAGGAAGTTGCTATGAAAACAATTACACAACGGTCAAAAAATAGACGAGGAGGTAACTCCTCGGCGTGGCGTTACCGAACTGTGGCACTGGCTGGCGCCGATAAAGGGTCTGTCGTGATTTGGGTACTGCAGGTTGTTGGCTAAATGCAAGGTCGTGCCCAGCCTACGTGCTGCAAGACTGAGAAATTTTTATTGCAAAATGTGTTCTTAGTTCTAAAGTCAGGGCGGGAGGTGTTTAAATGATATTTTTTTTTTTTTTACACTGACAACTTTCCTGGTGAGAATGGAAACCTGGAAAATAAAAATGACCCGTATTTCTACTGTAGCAGGAGGCCAAATCCAGGTGTAGTTTTGTCCTTAGCAAAGGATCGAATCACTGATGTTTTGTAAAGTACCAGGTAGCCATCTGTTTCTGTTCCTTGATGAACTGGTAACGGATGTGCCAAAATACTACTGAAGATGAAGTGTCACTGAAATGATCACATTTAGGTTTATAGTGATGCTACAGATTTTCTGATCAAAGATGCCATCTTGCTCCCTTAGAGAAACAGCAGCTGGTAAGGACATTTGCTGGGGGAGGCCTGCTGTCCAGGGAAAGCAGCACACCAATGTGCGTGAGAGAAGAAGCAAGAAAAGTCAAAAGCCCCTCTTTGCAGGACAAATGCCATTAATTGCAACTTTTGCAAAGGTCTTTCTTCTCTACTGCCACTAGAGCCCGCAGTGGCTTAGCGCCACTAGGAAACATGAGCAGGACTCAAGAAGTGTCCATGCCCTTGCCTCTGATGCAAACTTGGACATTGACCTGCTCTGCCTCGGTTTCAGTGCCCGTACACTTGGGTTGAAGGTTTTCTACTGTTCTTGCTTGTTACTTAGACAAACATAAAGAATCCACAGCTTAAATGAAAACAAGTATCTTCAGGGCTTACTGGACCCCCTGAACAGCAGGACGCCGAGTGGGAGATTGTTAAGACAGCAGAGCATCATTCATTCAAAAGTTTAAAGAGCTGAAGAGATCTTGTTGGCAAGATATACGAGACTTGCCGTTTGGATATTTGAGAAGCTCTGTTGGGGAAAAAAGGATTTTTGAATTTCTGTACAGTCTTTTTTTAAAAGGCTTCACTGTGTTCCTGATTTCACCCTGTGATAGATCAACCAAAGAAAGGTTTCTTTGGGCATTGAGCACTAGGAGAAGTACCTGCGGGTCTTTTTTTAAAAGGCTGCACTGTGTTCCTGATTTCACCCTGTGATAGATCAACCAAAGAAAGGTTTCTTTGGGCATTGAGCACTAGGAGAAGTACCTGCATCATTAACTGCATTGCGCATCTCGTAGCTGTTAATGGTTCCCGAATGATCCGTGTCATAACGCTTGAAAATTTTCTGGAAAAAGAAAAAAATAAATACACAACAGGAATAAAAGCTTGTAATTCTGTTGAATGTACCCACTGAGTGGGTATGGGATGTGTGCCTCAGGCCCTCGGAGGCTTTGCCATTTGCCTTGTATCGCTGCTCCTGGGCAGTCTGGGTTGTTAACGCACAGGGCTTCTCTCAGTCATAAAGTAAAATAATTTAGATCCGTGCTGTGAGAAGCAAAAAGATCCTCCCTAGAGACTCTCCTTGTTTGACTTGAATTTATGCTGTTAATCCTCTCTCTTGATTGTCCTAATTAAGCTATTTGCAAGGCCTGATTCTAGTTCCCATCACCCTCCTCCTCCTCCAATTAGTATACCTCCGTGCTATTCTCATGGGGGAAGTTCTTACATGAGTGCTGGAGCTTCAGAGATTCAGGCTGTTTGCTTAGGCTGTGAGTGGGATGAGGAGAGACATTACTTTTCTTTTTAGAAGCTAATTTGCAATTTTTTTAGCTTTTCTTTTTGTTGTAGTGTATGTAGAGTGGTCTGGTTTTCCTACACAAGCTTTTGTGCTGGAGAAACTGTGAAGAACAGCGCTGTGGATACCAGAAATACCTGCCAGCTTTTAATCTTGTCCCAGAGATGTCGAAATTCATCAAAGTTTATCTTCCCTGAGCCGTCTGTCTGTGGTGCAAGCATTCAGGTAAAAAAACCACAATATTTTTAAGAGCAAATTAATTAAGTCTGCAGCTACTGGTGAAGGGATGAATGTGAAACTGAGTTCAGGATCTCCTCAGCATTAAGGGCTGGCTGAGCTGCACAGTAAAATATTTGTGAACATTTTGGTTATAGTGCATAGTATTTTGTTTCAGGAGCGTGAAGTACTATTTGTACTTTGTGTAGAAGCAAACATCTGGTACAGGAGAGAGGCTTGCTGCTGGAGCTATGATAAAGTACAGGAGCAGGATGTTTTAGAGGACTCTTTCCAAATACCTCCAGATGTGAAGCTTACCCAACGTTTTTAAGACAACTGAGCTTTATTCTAGAGTGAAGCTCTTTCTGCCTTGCTTAAAATGAATTGAGAACTAAGCAAAATGTTGACTAAAGCCATTTACAAAAACGTGTTTAGGCTCCAACCATTATGGTTCTGGGTTGTAGTTAAAATTTTGTTCTGGTTATATTTGAATGCGCTTATGTTCTCTCAAAATCATGTGTTATGTCAAATAGGAAAACTGAGTGATGTTGTATCAGAAGTAACTCCATATGCATCTTGTAGTGTGTTTTATTGTACTTGATCTGAGACAATTCCTGTATGTGTTGCATGCTAAGCATACAGTGGAATGTATAATACATTATAAACTTAAAGATAAGGAGTAATATAGTAAGTTGGTTGGCAAGAACTGTAGTTATGTTGAATTGGTTTTAAAAAAAAAATTTTAAAAAATCATGCTTTAGTACGTGAGCTGGCCAGTTGCTGATGCCTAAGGAAGGGCATCATACTGACCTATTTATTCTGTAGTTTTCTCTTTTGGGATATTTTAATCTGCCAACTACGCTAATGTTGAGATGACTGGGGTTAAGATGTGCCAAACCAGGAATGCTGTGTTCTCTGACTACGGACTATATGTACTGTTCTGCTTCCCTGGCTTACTAAGTTGTGTGTGTGTGTGTGTAGTGGTGGGAAATACAACCCAAGTGGACTCGTGTGGTATCAAGCACTCCTCTTTCACCAGAAAAGGATACATCCATTAAAGCAATCATGCTGCGGCAGGATTCCAGTTCAAATCCTTCTGTCTTTAGGTCCTTATCTGAAATAAATGATCCCAGGTGAAAACAGATGTCAGCAAGTGCTTCTTCCTCTTAGGTGTAACTCTACTCAAAGTAGAAGCCAAACCTACTTCTTTCATCCAGTAAGAAATGAGTGTTAGAGAAATCTGAAAAGACTCTAAGTAATGTTATTGCTTGTGAATTAGAGATCACTTTTCTTGACCTGTTATATGCAATAAAAACCTCTGGAAAACTCTAAACTGACTTCCAGGTAACTAAGCAAGCCCAGGGTCTGTAGGCTAAAGTTTGCTGAACAGGGAGAAAGGTCTGCCTCTCCATTAGAATTTTTTTTTTTTTTAAAGGTCATTTGCAGACTGCTAGAAATGCTATATTATCCTGTCTGGTGCTTCCAGTGAACATCTGTTCATTTTTGTGTTATCAGTACTTGATCACTCGTAGAGAGCATCTCTATGAAAAGTTCAGCTTGATAAAGTCTCAAATGCAAAGTCCATGGAAGTGTAACTAGGAACTTCGTGAGCCTGAAACCATAACTAATTTTTAGAGTGCAATTCAGGGGTGGAGGGTTACGTTATATCACAGATTTCTTTGTCCAGGTTTACTGAAAAACATGCTCAAACTCACGTTTTTTTACGACGTTATTGAGAACATTCCTGAGTTCTTCAGCATTGATCTCCATGTCCTGGTGGGAAATGTGGTGAGAATATCATTAATTACAACATTCCTATTAAGCAGATCATTTTATGGATGGATATGCTAGAAGTATGAAGTCTTTGGCCACTTCTCAGTATGACATATACATGCTTCAAACTAGAGAGCATTCTAGTTCATATAAACATTAGTCCAAATCTTTCTTGAGGCTGCAGTACAAGGTAGGTGTAAAGTTACTGTATAGTGCTTATTAAACTACAACTAGAAGAACGACTAGTAATTCCAAGCCACTGTATAAGCCAAAAATCGCTATAAACCATTTGCAGCCTCTTGATTTATGCAGTTCTTTGATCTGTTTTTACTTTTAACTTCCCTCGTTAAGCATATACTGGAGGGCATTGTATTTCTAACCTGTTTATACACAGTATGCAAAATAGCATCTTGTAGTAGTGATAGAAGTAAAAGCCTGAATTTAAATAAGGCTCCCTTGTATGCAGTGGGAACAGCTTATATGTACATATGAGGATAGCTGTATACTTAATTGGATTTTGATTTGATTTTGCTTAGCTTCAGATCTCAAAGGAAATTTGATGGAAGGAAGTTCAAAGGAAATTTTAAAATTCAGTGTTTTGAATCTGTGACGCAGTTGACTTAGGTGCTCTTGTGGCTAGGCTGCTTCGACGGCAGAGGCAGGGATCAGTTGCATACTCACATCCCCCGCAATCTGTCGGAAAATATTCCTGAACTGTTTTTCCTCTTCACTCCCCTCACGAGATTTTGCTGAAGGACGCTGAAAAGAGACAAGCAAAGAAGAGAGACAGCCTTAGCCCAGCAGGGAAGGGAAGGGGCCCGGGGGGCTCGCTCGCCCTTGAGCGAAGGAGCCTCTTAGTGAATCTGGAGCTCTTCGGAGGAACGGGTTGTCCTCCTGTTCCTTTCTTTTTTTTTTTTTTGGTTAAATGTGTTCCTTGGCAAAACTGCTGAGTATTTAACTTCATCCCATTGCTCTCCTTTCTCTTGGAAGAAGCCTAAATGATTACTTTCACTGACAGATGTTTATCTACTAACTTTTTGTTTCAAAACATTGGAAAGCAGACATTTGGAGCAGAAGAGGCTTATCTGCTCCACAGCCGCCCTGTGGCTATGAATTGACCAGAGCGACTCGGGCTTGAGAGCTCTTTATAATGTGGGGGGCCCGTTGCTGGAGACAAGTAGCACATGAGACGGAGGAAAACGATGGAAGTGAAGCTTTCTCAGACACGTGCAAAGAGCAAGCCTGAACTCTGAGGCTGATACTGAAAAAGGAAACTATATTTTATTCCCCCCCCGCCCCCC
>NW_009213598.1:52915-53134 GCF_000690835.1 Fulmarus glacialis
AAACCCACAAGGCCGTCCTTCGAGCCGCCGCAAGCCTAGGTGCCGGACCTGGCTGTTGCATCTCGCGTCCCTCACCCACCTGCAGGCAGAAACTCCGAATTCGCTGCCCTGTTCTCCTCCTCCCCGGTAGTGAGAGAAAGGAGGAGGGGTGCAGGAGCTCCTGGGGTTACTCAGGCATTTTTTCTCTGGCTGACGGGGACTGGTATAGGGCTGTGTAAT
>NW_009213599.1:0-5874 GCF_000690835.1 Fulmarus glacialis
GGTGGTGCTGGGTGCTGGGCCCTGGGGGTGTTGGGTACTGAGCATGTCCAGCTGCTGGGCATGTTCGGGTTCTGGGTGATGGGCGCCTGGAGTGCTGGGTGCTGGGCACTGTGGGTGCTGGGTGCAGCGTACTGGGGGTGATGGTCATGTCCAACTACTGTGCATGTCCGGGCTCTGGGTGCTGGGCACTGGGGGTGCTCTGTTCTGTGCATGTCTGGGTGTTGGGTGCTGGGTGCTGTATGTTGGGTACAGGGTGCTTGGCATGTCTGGGTGCTGTGTGCTGGGGGTGCTGGGCTCTGGGAATGTCCTTGTGGTGGGCACTGGGGGTGTTGGATGCTGGCATGTCCGGGTGTTGGGTATTGGATTGCTGCGTGCTGGGCCGTTGGGGTGCTGGGCATTGGGTATGTCCGGTTGCTGGGCACTGTGGGTGCTGGGTGCAGCTTACTGGGGGTGCTGGTCATGCCCAGCTACTGTGCATGTCCAGGCTCTGGGCGCTGGGGTGCTCTGTTCTGTGCATGTCCAGGTGTTGGGTACTGGGTGCTGGATGTTGGGTACAGGGTGCTGGGCATGTGTGGATGCTGGGTGCTGATCTCTGGGAATGTCCATGTGGTGGGCACTGGGGGTATTGGATGCTGGCATGCTGGGTACTGGGTTGCTGGGTGCTGGGCCCTTGGGGTGCTGGGCATTGGGTATGTTCGGGTGCTGGGCACTGGGGGTGGTGGCAGTGCTGGGTATGTCTGAGTGTTGGGTATATTGACGTGCTGGGTGCTGGGCGCTGGGCTTTTTGGTTGCTGGGTATGACAGAGTGCTGGTCATGTCTGGGGGCTGGGTGTTGGGTCCTGGGGGTGCTTGGTGCTGGGCATGTCCTGGTG
The DNA here is from genome assembly GCF_000690835.1 of Fulmarus glacialis. Taxonomy (NCBI): domain Eukaryota; kingdom Metazoa; phylum Chordata; class Aves; order Procellariiformes; family Procellariidae; genus Fulmarus; species Fulmarus glacialis. The sequence continues at coordinate 873 of NW_009213599.1, forward strand.
CTGGGCATGTGTGGGTTCTGGGTTCTGTGTGGTGGGTCCTTGGTGCTGGGAATGTCCGGGTGAAGGGTGATGGGTCCTGGAGGTGCTGGGCGCTGGGCATATCTGGGTGCTGTGCATGTCCGGGTGCTGCGTGCTGGGCTCTGGGGGTGGTGGCTGCTCACCATGTCCAAGTACTAGTCATGTTTGGGTGCTGGGTGCTGGGGGTGGTGGGTGCTCGCCATGTCTAGGTGCTAGGCATGTTTGGGTGTTGGTGCTGGCAGCTGGGCATGTCCTTGTGCGGGATGCTGGGTCCTGAGTTCTGGGCACTGGGGGTGCTGGGTGTTGGGTGTGTCACCGGACTGGGCATGTCTGGGTGCTGGGCATGTCCGGGTGCTGGGCGCTGGGCAGGCCCAGGTGCTGGGCAGGTCCAGGTGCTGAGTGTTAACGGGTGATGGGCATGTCTGGGTGCTGGTTGCTGTGCGCTGTGAGTGCAGGGTGCTGGGCACATCATGGTGCTGGGCATGTCCATGTACTGCGTGCTGTGTGTGCCAGGTATGTCTGGGTGCTGGGTGCTGGGGTTGCCAGGTGCTGAGTTGTGGGCTCTGGATGAGCTGGGTGCTTGGCGCTGGGTGTGCTGGGTGCTGGGGTTGCCAGGTGCTGAGTTGTGGGCTCTGGATGAGCTGGGTGCTTGGCGCTGGGTGTGCTGGGTGCTGGGCATGTCCAAGTGCAGAGTGCTGCATGCTGGCTGCTGGACACTCAGGATGCTGGGTGTTGGTCACTGGGGGTGCTGTGTGCTGGATATGTCTGGGTACTGAGCATGTCCTGGTGCTGCGCATTTCTGGGTGCTGGGTGGTACACTCTGGGTGAACTGGGTGCTGAGTGCTGGGCATGTACAGATGCTGGGTATGCCCGGGCGCCGGGTGGTGGACACTGTGGGTGCTGGTTGCTGAACATTTCCTGGTGCTAGGTGGTAGGCGCTGGGGGTGCTGGGTGCTGGACATATCCGGGTGCTAGACATGTTTGGGTGCTGGTGGTGGGAGCTGGGGGCATGTCCTTGTGCAGTATACTGGACACTGCAGGTGTTGGGTATGTTGCCAGGCTGGGCAGGTCTGGGTGCTGGGCACATCCGGGTGTTGGGTGCTGGGTGCTAGGCAGTAGCATTACTGCATGCTTGGCTCAGTGGGTGCTGAGTATGTCCTGGTGCTGGGCATGTGCAGGTGCTGAGTGCTGGGTGTGTCTGGGTACTGGATGTTAGGTGGTGGGCACTGGGGATGCCGGTTGCTAGGCATGCTCAGGTGCTGGGTGATGGGCATATCCAGGTGCTGGGTGCTGGGTATGTCTGGGTGCTGGGAATGTCAACGTGCTGGCTGCAAGGCACTGCACGCTGGGGTTGCTGCGTGCTGGGCATGTCCAGGTGCTGGGTGCTATGCTCCAGCTGTGCGGGGTGCTGGGCACTGGGTTGCTGGGTGCTGGGCTGGGCCCTTGCTGAGTGCTGGGCATGTCCGGGTACTGGGTGTTGGGTGCTCAGTACTGGGGATGCTTGGTGCTGGGCATGTCCCGGTGCTGGGCACATGGGGGGTCTGGGTGCTGTGTGGTGGGTGCTGGGGGTGCTTGGTGCTGGGAATGTCCGGGTGCTGGGTGCTGGGTCCTGGGGGTGTTGGGTACTGGGCGTGTGTGGGTGCTGGCATGTCTGGGTATTGGATTTTAGGTGCTGGGCATTTTCATGTGCTGAGTTCTCAGCATTGGGGGTGCTTGGTGCTGAGCATGTCCAGGTTCTGGGCATGTTTGGGTGATGGGCGCCTGGATTGCTGGGTGCTGGGCACTGTGGGTGCTGGTCATTTCCAGCTCCTGTGCATATCCGGGCTCTGGGTGCTGGGCGCTGGGTGTGCTCTCTTCTGCGCATGTCTGGGTGTTGGGTGCTGCGTGCTGGATGTTAGGTATGGAATCCTGGGCATGTCCGGGTGCTGGGTGCTGGTCTCTGGGAATGTCCGTGTGGTGGGCACTGGGGGTGTTGGGTGCTGGGCATGTCCAGGTGCTGGGCATTTCGACGTGCTGGTCACTGGGTGCTGGAGGGGCTGGGTCATATCCAGGTGCTGGGCATCTCCTGGTCCTGGCTGATGAGTGCTGGGCATCTGGGGTGCTGGGCATGTGTGGGTGCTGGGTGCTGTGTCGTGGGCACTTGGGGTGGTCAGTGTTGGGCATGTCCCGGTGTTGTTAGCTGGGGTGCTGGGTGCTGGATGCTGGATGTGCAGGGTGCTGGTCAGGTCCGGGTGCTGGGCATGTCTTGGTGCTGGCAAAAGTGGATTCTGGGTGCTGCAGTTGCAGGTGCGGAGTGGTGGGCTCTGGGTGAGCTGAGTGCTTGGCGCTGGGTGTGCTGGGTACTTGGCATGTCCAAGTACTCAATGCAGAGTGCTGCGTGCTGGCTGCTGGGCACTCGGGTGTTGGTCGCTGGGGGTGCTGTGTGCTGGACACTTCTGGGTACTGCGCATGTGCTGGTGCTGGGCATGTCCAGGTGCTGGGTGGTGCACTATGGGTGAACTGGGTGCTGGGCATCTACAGATGCTGGGTATGCCCAGGTGCTGGGTGGTGGACACTGTGGGTGCTGGTTGCTGAGCATTTCCTGGTGCCAGGTGGTAGGCGCTGGGAGTGCTGGACATGTCCAGGTGCTGGGTGTGTCAAGGTGGTGGGTGCTAAATGCTGGGTCCTGAGTGCTTGGCACTGGGGGTGCTCGTTGCTGGGAATGTCGTGGTGCTGGCCATTTCCGGGTGCTGGGCATGTCCAGGTGCTGGGCGCTGGCGGTTCTGGGTGCTGGGCATGTCCAAGTTCTCGGTGCTTGATGCTGGGTGCTGGGATTGCTGGGTGCTGGGCGCTGGGGGGGTACAGGGTGCTGGGCATGTCCGGGTGCTGGGTACTGGCCGTGCTGGTTGCGGGGCATGTCCGGGTGCTGGGCATGTCCAAGTTCTCAGTGCTGGATGCTAGGTGCTGGGTCCTGGGCACTTGTGGTGCTGGGTTTGAGCATGTCGCAGGGCTGGGCATATCCAGGTGCTTAGTGCTATGCACCTGGGGTGCTGAGGGCTGAGCGCTGGGGGTGCTGGGCATGTCGAGGTGCTGGGTGCTGTTCGCTGGCGGTGCTACATGCTGGGCAAGTCTGGGGGCTGGGGCAGCGCGGGTTTTGGGGGGCTGGTGGGTGCTGGGCGCTGGGGGTGCGAGGTGCTGGTCATGTCCGGGTGCTGTGTACGTCTGGGTGCTGGCTGCTGTGCGCTGGGGGTGCTGGGTGCTGGGCATATCTGGGAGCCGGGCATGTGCGGGTGCTGGGTGCTGTGTGGTGGGCACTGAGGATGCTGGGTGCTGGGCATGTGCGCCTGATGGGTACAGGGTGCTGTGTACGGTTTGCTATGCATGTCCAGGTGTTGGGCACTGGATGCTGGGGGTGCGAGGCATGTCTGGGTGCTGGGTACTGGGGTTGCTGGGTGCTGGACATGTCCGGGTGCTCTGTACGTTGGTTATTGGCTGCTGTGCGCTGGGCTGCTGGGTGCTAGGCATATCTGGGTGCTTGGTGTGTCCAGGTGATCGGTGCTGTGTGCTGGCAGTGCTGGGTGTTGGGCATGTCTGTGTGTTGGGTGCTGGATGCTGTGTATGGGTTGCTGGGCATGTCTGGGTACTGGGTGCTGTGTGGTGGGTGCTTGGAGTCCTCGATGCTGGGCATGTCCTGGTGTTGTTTGCTGGGGTGCTGTGTGCTGGGCACTGGGCGCTGGGGGCGCTGAGTGCTGGGCATGTCCAGGTACTGGGTGTTGGGTGCTCGGCACTGGGGGTTCTTGGTGCTGGGCATGTCCCGGGGCTGAGGGTTCTGGGTGCTGTGTGGTGGGTGCTGGGGGTGCTTGGTGCTGGGCATGTGCGGGTGCTGGCATGTCTGGGTACTAGGTACTGTATTTTGGGTGCTGGGCATGTTTGTGTGCTGAGTTCTCGGCACTAGAGGTGCTGGGCATGTCCAGGTTCTGGGCATGTTTGGATGCTGGGTGATGGGCACCTGGAATGCTGGGTGCTGGGCACTGTGGGTGCTGGGTGCAGGGTACTGGGGGTGCTGGGTGGTGGTCATGTTCAGCTCCTGTGCATGTCCGGGCTCTGGGTGCTGGGTGCCGGGTGTGCTCTGTTCTGCGCATGTCCATATGTTGGGTGCAGGGTGCTGGGCATGTCCGAGTGCTGGGTGCTGGGCACTGTGGGTGCTGGGTGCAGGGTACTGGGGGTGCTGGGTGGTGGTCATGTTCAGCTCCTGTGCATGTCCGGGCTCTGGGTGCTGGGTGCCGGGTGTGCTCTGTTCTGCGCATGTCCATATGTTGGGTGCAGGGTGCTGGGCATGTCCGAGTGCTGGGTGCTGGTCTCTGGGGATGTCTGTGTGGTGGGCACTGGGGGTGGTGTGGGCATGTCCCGGGTGCTGGGCATTTTGACGTGCTGGTCACTGGGTGCTGGGCACTGGGGGTTCTGGGTGCCAGGCATATCCGGGTGCTGGGCATGTCTGGGTCCTGGCTAATGAGTGCTGGGCACTTGGCGTGCCGGGCATGTCCAGGTGGTGGGTGCTGTGTCGTGGGCGCTTGGGGTGGTTGGTGTTGGGCATGTCCCGGTGTTTGCTGGGGTGCTGTTTGCATGGCGTTAGGAGCTGGGGATACTTGTTGCTGGGCATGTCCGGGTGCTGGGCACTGAGGTTTCTGGACATGACCGCGTGCTGGGCATGTCTTGGTGTTGTTTGCTGGGTGCTGTGTGCTGGGCTTTGGGAGCTGGTGATACTGGGTCCTGGGCATGTCCGGGTGCTGGGTGCTAGGGGTGCTGGTCTCTGGAAATGTCCTTGTGGTGAGCACTGGGGATGTTGCGTACAGGGTGCTGGGCATGTCCAGGTGCTGGTCATTTTGACATGCTGGTCACTGGGTACTGGGTGCTGGGGTTGGTGGGTGCTGGCAATATTCGGGTGCTGGGCATGTCCAGGGCCAGCAACAAGCACTGCCAGTGCCCATCACCCAGCAGCCACACA
>NW_009213600.1:0-5117 GCF_000690835.1 Fulmarus glacialis
GGTCTTAGGGACGGCACCTCCTCCCCGGTGAGCCAGACCTGTGTTTGCACAACCCACCCTGCGGCGAGGGTGCAAGCGTGGTGGGACTGTGCTGGGACGGGCAGTGGGAGCACTGGGCACTAGTGGGAGCGCTGGGCGATGCCCTGTGCAGACAGCCAGCCTGCCCAGCCGGTGGCCGGGGTCCTGCCCAGCAGGCGCCGAACGGCCCCTCTCCCCTCAGGGCTGGCAGTGCCGTGCAAAGCACCTGGACTTACCTGTCCTCCCCAGAAGCTTCTCCAGCATCAAAACCTAGCAGTTTCTTTATTTAAATGTAGCTGTGTTTTATTAAAATTAATTCCCTATTTGATATTTTCCCTGCAATCCCACAGATTTTTTTCATAAGAAAGCTGGCACTGCCCTAGCACGGCTGCTTATTCCATATTGGCCTGTACAAACACGCTGGAGATATGGAGCAGGTATTTGCAGGTTGTAGGTGTTGTTTTAGACACAGGGTTTTACCGCAGGTTTTAACAACCACTGAACTGAGAGACAGTGTGGGTGAAAACACCTCTCCAGGTGTAGGTGTCAAGGCCACATCTTCAGCAAGTGGGGTTAATTCAGATTTACTAGGAAATAAGGAACCTTTATCCTTCCCCCAGCCTAGCTAATGAGGGGCTGATGGAAATGAAGAGAAAGGGACTGATTATTTATATAGCTAAGAATAAGGACATTTTCCCGTGATGCTCATCCAGGCATTATGTTTCTAAAGCACATTTTATTCTCCAGAGCAGGTATGTTTCAGAAGTACAGGGTTTGCAATGTTAGTCTGATTATAATGCAATTAAAATGAAAACAGCTCAAAGGGGAAGAACCCAGCAAGGGAAGCAGAGGAACTGCAAAAGAGGCAAAAGAAAAATCTCTTGGCAGCCCAGGGTGTGCCCCGCTGCCACCCACTCCGCTCCCCCCAGCAAAGGGGCCCGGCAGGGCACTGGTCTGGCCACGTGCCCAGTGCAGACAGGCAGCGACGAAGCCCTAGCAGTAGGTTATGGGTTTGATGAGGATGGCAGAAGCTTTGCAGTTCCCGTTGCACAGGCTGCCCCACGTCATGCCCCCCTTGACGTTCAGCCGTACAGAATAACACGCCGAGTACCACCACCCGCCCCCGTAGCTGGAGGCACAGTTCCCACTGTGACTGTCCTGATCCAGATCTTTAGCAGAGAACTTCATGTTGTCGTGGAAGGCGGAAGCACTGTTTGAGGCCATGGCATCCCCTGCTGTTCTTCCCCGAGACCTTCCCCAGCCGAAGCCGGTAGCCCTGGGACTCATCTTCCACACTGAAGAGGCTGTAGTCCGCAAAACTCATGTTGTTTGCAGCGTCCCAGACGAGAAACCTGACCTGGTAGACATTCTGCTTGGAGATCTGATGGATGTACTCGGTGCCCAGCCAGTACTCGGTGTGCACGTTCCCAAAGCCGTACTTGTAGGTGCTCCAGGACTCAGCCCAGGTGATCTCCGTGCTCTGCCGGTTCCTCTGGATGACCGTCCAGCCCCCATCCGTGACATTCATTTCGCAGTACACCACGATGGGGTGCAGTCCTGTCGGATAGATGACGTAGACGCCGCTGGGGCTGCCAGCACTTGCCAGCAGGGATCTCGCTGCAGTCCTTGGGCCAACCTGGGGCAGGAGAGAGGGTGATTTAATAAGACCCCTGTGCAACAAGGCACAGGCACATCCCATGGTCCCCTTGTGGCTGGTTCTGCAAGACCAAGACGTTAATGAGACCTGGATTGCCTGAGGAGCACAGACCATGCGAACACCATCCTCACCTGAGCACACAACGCCTGCGTCCTCGCTGTGCCTGCAGTTGTGCTGTCCCCAAGGCTGCAGCGAGCACTCAGTGAGGAGCTCCTCCTCCCCATTGCAGCTAACGTCGTCCAGCCAGATAGGCCCAGATCCACTCCCGAAATAAGCATTACTTGGGGCTGATACTGCCTCTCCACAGCCGAGCTGCCTACACACCACAGAGGCAGCTCTCATGTCCCAGTTGTCATCACACACCGTTCCCCACTCATTGCGGTACCAAACCTCCACCCGTCCGGAGCACTGGTTGGAGCCATTCACTAGCCGGAGCTGACCTGGAACATGCAAAACAACAGTAGGGAGGAGATTTGAAATGTCGGGGGGACGTCACCAAAGAAAGCTGAAACCCAGATCAGGAGGTACTTTCTGGCTCAAGAAGTGGAGTCCAGGCAGTAAGATGTAAGGCCTTTACACCTCTGATCTTGCTCCTGGATGGGGAAGGTGTCTAGGAGCCATTGTCTTCTGAAGTCTCCATTTCCAACTATTTTTGGTGTGTTGTGGCCCCAGAGCCTGGGCACAGGTTTGCCATGTGTTCCCTCAGCCAAGTGGGCATCAGCCGCCCTCTCCCACCACTGCAGGAGCTGTGTTTCACCCTCCCGGGACTGTGAGTACCCCGGGAGCAAGGCTGAGGGTGAGACAGGAGATGATGCAGCCTGGTGAAGTACCCTCAGGCAAGGGTATTTCACAGGAGAAGACCACTTTTCTAGTTCTTAGCCATCGGACAAGCAAAATAGCTGGAGGTGCTGGTGGCAGGAGAACCCTTCCTTTCTTCTGCATCTTTCTCAGTGACTGTCCCTAGTGCGGGGCAGGGGTTTTGTGGGGAGGGACAGCCTTGGCTTTGGGAGGAGATCAGAGCAAACCCTCTGGGCTTCTCCACACCTACACACAAGCAGAAAGGCCGGTGACGGCGAGGTCCCACCAGACATTTGAGGAAGGGCAGGTGACTCATGCTGGGGCATGTATCTCTCTCGAGGGATGCTGGGGCTCTGCTGACAGCTCGGGGGGAGCACCAGGCTGGAAGATGCCCTCCCCGACAGCCTGCTCCACGGTGGTCCTAGCCGTGTCCTGCTGGCAGAGGTGGAGTCCTTCCATGTACCTACCATTCACTAACGTGTTCAGAGCAGATACGGTGTTATTCAAGACAGATTGACTGAAGAGCGACAGGCTTTGGATGCTCTTGGTGAGATGTGGGGCAGGCAGGGCCAACACACAGGCAAGGAGCAGGAGGGGAGCGCGCTGGGCAGCTGGGGGAGGAAGGGACAAGATGAGAGTCAAACAGAGCATCCCACTGCTGGTGCAAAACACGCAGCGAGGAACCAGCTGCAGTGAGGTGAAACAGCTGCAAGTCACCCAAACCTGCGAGGACAGCATGGGGTTGTCTTTCGGACACAAATCTTGTAGCCGGACTCTTTGCTGTCCCCAGGCTTCCCGGCAGAGCCCAAGGTACGCAGAAAATTTGGGGAGCAAAATCAAGCAATCACAGGAGTTTCCTTTGCAGATCAGAAGAAACTTGACCAAAGTGTTTATCTAAGCGCAAACTTTAACAGAAACCTTGCGGAATATTTTCTGCCCCTCCAACTCACTAAACAGCTAGATGGTATTTCTACACTCTGGAAAATCCAAATAAAACCCCCCAAGTTATAATCAAATAAATATAATAATGTTATTAAGCTGCACCTCTGGGGGTTACAGCAGTGTTGGATTGCGAAACGTCTGGAAAGGGACAACTTTTCCAATAGTGCCTCTATTTTGGACACCCCACAATGATGGACCCTTGGTAGCAATTGGAAACCTATGCTTTTTATACACTTATTCAATCTTACATTTTTAACACATTTACACTTAGATTTATGACTCTGCTGGGCTAGAAATAAAGTGCAGTGACTATCTGCTAGAGATGAGCCTGTCGCTTCCTCTGAACCTGACAGAGGGGTACTCCGAGGAGATGAGTTGCTGCAATGTTTTTCTTTGTTCAACGTCGTCTCTGCCCCCACTGTCCCATTTGCATGGGGAAAGGCCTCTCTGACCTTCCCTCCATAGGTTTTGCCCTCCTGCTCCTGAGCACAGCCCTGGGTGGACCCTGTTTGCAGAGACCTGCCCTCGCTTTGCCTGGACCCTGAGCCTCGCTGAAGCTCTTCCCGATGCGCTCGCAGCGACGCGAGGTGTGGAGAGCCCCCGTCCCTCTGGCCAGAGCGGCGCGGTGACCGGGTCTGCAGGACTGCCAGCAGCTCTGCACCCCTCGAGTATGACCCAGCGCTGGTCTGACCCTCCTCTGCTCCCCGCTCCCTGGGACAGGGTGGCACACAGGTTCCCTCTTCCCCCACCCGACCCCTCCTGAGCTCTCCTCTGCCCTGACGCTGCCCAGGGAGCTGCTGGGCTGGGCTGAGCACACACCCAGGGACGTGCACGTCCCTCTCAAACTTTCTCCCTTGCCCTGGGAGAAGCAGCACGGACCTTGAGTCTGCCCTGCTTTGTGCCCTGTGTCATCTCCTGCCTCTGCGGTAAGTCCTCCATCCACAGGAGCAAACGGACAGCTCTGCCAGCATAGCTTCTGGGGGTCCACGGGCCGGGGAACCCACCCTGCCCCGCTCCCCACGCTCACACTCACCCATGCCGACTCCACGGGGACACTTGGAAGTCCAGAAAGTTACTGTAGATATGCTTTGAGTCACAAGATTTATAGCTGTGCTGTGCCAGGGGAGGAATGCAGCTGACACTGCTGCCGCTGGTCCCGTCCTGTTGTCTTGGGGCGTGTTAATGAGCTGCCGGCAACAGGGCTGTGACCTGAATGGGCACTTTCCGGCAGCAGGGATGTTCATCTGCTCTGATAAAAGCCCTTATCAGCACCTGAGCAAATACAGCCCAGCAGCGGCAAAGGCATCCAGGCACTTCCCATGTGTCAGGCAGGACTTTTCCTGGATATGCCACCAACAGGTGTTTGGAGACATTTGCCGAGCTCCCTCCTGTCACCTCCGCAGGGCACAACCAGAAGATCCAGCCCCACCCATCACACAGCTGAGCAGGGTCCGGGATCCCTCCTACCAGATCCGTGCCGAGGTGGACAGGAGCTGGATGCAGCAAACCAGCACTGTGGAAGACCCCAGGGGATGTCCCTGCTTTCTTCTGGAGCAAACACACGGCATAGCTCAATAGCGGTCGCAGGCACAAAGCAATGGTGGCAACCGCCCAGCTTGTCACGTCTGGGGCTCATGTCAGGAACAGAGTTAAAGGGACTGGACCAGCTGAAACATAGAATCATAGAATCATTAGGGTTGGA
>NW_009213601.1:0-1679 GCF_000690835.1 Fulmarus glacialis
GGGGTGGGAGGGCAGGCAGGGGGAAGCCAAAAATGAAAAGAGAGAAAGGGATGAAGCCTGTAGGCTGAAGATAGCTAACGCGTGTTTGATATTGGCTGTGTGTTTGTTTTGCAGTATTAGAACTGAAACCTGCCTAATGATGGGTTCAACAGTAATGATAGAGTTTAAACCATTGTCTTAAGTATTTTGGCAAAGAATAGACTAATCTCACATGAATGGTTTTTCCCAGAAGATTCCTACTGTCTTGCACTGTGCCTGAACTTGATTAAATCCCTTTTACTGCTGGATGCCACCTGAACCTAAAGCCCAGTAGGACATGGGTCAGAACCAGTGATGTTTATGCAGAGGATAAGAGAAAGGGAACAAGCCAGTGTGTGGAATGATTTTGACAGAAAACACTTGTGAGTTGCAAAGAGACATGAAGATCAGAGGCTTGTGATGGGAGAGGGAAATTGGGCTTGGAATGGCTGAAGGATGAGGTTAGGACTACAGCTTGACCAGAAACTGCTTTGTGGGAAGGAAGGGAGACAGATCTTTCTTACCACACCAGGGAGGATGCAGAGTTGGACCAGCTGGGGAAAGAAACGAGGACAAAGTTGGTGGGATCACTGAAGATGATTGAGAAACCAGAGTAGGGCAACAAGGACTGTTAACTTGGGAGAGTAAGAGTGTTGGTGATCAAATGTGGGGAAAAGATATAAGATGAGGCAGAAGGGCAGATCTGGGACTGGCAGGATGACAAAATTGGCCCATTGTACCAAGAATGGCTGTGTAAGGAGCTAGAACTGAGGTCTGGAAACCAGGTTTAGATAACCAGGTGTGGAGAATAAGACTGGAAAATGATAGTCATGTCCAGGGGCAGAGAAGAGAGAGAATGAGAAGAGGGATAGATTGGAGAGAATGGGGCAGAAGAGACCTAGCTTGGGAGAAAAGAGTGGAAAAGAAATAGGCAAAACAATTTCCATCCATTCACCGCAGAAAGCTCAGAGGGAAGCCTACAGCTCCTGTGTAAATGATTAGTACAGACTGTTCTGCTGCAAACCAGCAGTGGTGAAACTAATCCCCTCTCAGCTCAGACATGCACAAGCTGGGACAGAAGAACATTATATAGAATGCAAAACCTAACAAAGTTCTCGCGCTTTCTAACTTTTTATTATCTGTGGAACTTTAATTTGTCTCTTTCTTTAATTATACTATTAATCTTCAATTATGAGACCATTGTTTTCTTCTGCAGGCTTTCTGCTTATGATAATTTTAAATGCTTGACTTTGCCATCCCAGTATTCATCTTTTAATACAGTCCTCCTTCAATATGTAATCAAATTACACTGTAATAATAAATGAAAAAATGCAGACATTGTTTTAGTTGCTTGTTAATTGCTCGTTTAATTAGAATGCTCACTAATTTGCAAAATGCAGGTTCTGACAATGGATTGAATAGTCATTACTACAAATTGGTCAGGTTTTCCTGTAATTTCTTTGAGTGGGACTCTCATGATTTAACTGAGAACCATGTGACAATTCTCCCAATTAGTTGAAGTGTCTAGGCTCAGGATGGAATAATATGACCTGATTTTTTTAGCTCTGACCTCTCTGGAGTGTTTCAAAGTGTGTAATCACTCAATAGCACGTATGACTGAATGCTGGTCTGAGCTGGACTGTTATTTTCTTATACTCTTT
>NW_009213601.1:1710-6626 GCF_000690835.1 Fulmarus glacialis
TTTGTGCCTGTTCAGCACTTTAAACATTTGAAGAACTCTACAAATGGTTAGCCCTGTAAAATTCTTTCTGGCAGGCGTCAAAGTGAACAAACTACAGACTTCTCTGTAGTTCATTGGAATTCACTCTGTACAACATGAGGAGTTGAAAATGGCACAAATGTAAGCATTTTCTTTTATAATTTTAATAAATTTTCTTGTCAATAGTTTCAGCAACTTTGACTGCAATGCTTTTGTGCTTCCTTGGTCACAAAAGAAACATCAAAAACATACTGAAGATGGGTATGACGTAAGAGGAGCTTTCCTCAGGCTCAAACATATATTTGCAAGAAAGTAGGGGCTTCCCTGAGACAAAATTTTTGGAGGTAGTTGGAAGTTGTATAACACCAGTGCTAAATACACACTTAAGCTTTTGAGCTAGGCAGAAAATGAGATTTCATGCACAGGGAATTCAGACACTGAGCTGCTTCTCTCTCTCGCCTTTCTCTCTTTTCTTTTTTTCTTCCAAATTAGGATGAAAAGTTGAAATAGTGATAATTTTGGGGGGATTAATAATTTCAAACAATATCGATCTGGAAATGTGAAAAAGTGCTCCTCCATGGAAGTTGTTTTTGGTCCTTTTTTTCACCCTTTGTAACAGTAGTCAATTTTTTCTAGGAAATCATCTGTTAAGATAAAATTTTATTTTATGCTGGAAAAATATTGTATCCAAAAATGTTACTTAGCTATACATACACCGAATATGGAATTTTTGTAAAATATACCAACTCTGGGTTTCTATGTACTGCACACAGCTCACCATCAGCTATATTGAATCACTGATGCCCACCACTGAACGCCAAAACCAACTGATGCGACAGTATTGCTTTGAATGTGACTGTCTTCTCTGCCAGAATCAAGAAAAGGTAGGTTGAGTGAAGAAATTCCTTGCCAATGAAACAGAATTTTCCAAGGCCTGTCAGCCGCTTCCCTTGCTTTACATAATACTTATCTTTTGGTACTAATTGAATGGCCAGAATAGAGAAGAAAATGACCTCTGCCCTCAGTGCTGTTTATGTTGCTATGAAAGACAACTGTGAAGGAAAGAAAAGCAGGAAATGTTGACAACATGATAAGAAGAATTTCTTGCTAAAACATGCATTGTTCATAAAGCTAGGAACCACTTTCACTTCCAAGATGTGGTTCAGATCATTTTGAGATTCAAGGATCTCTGAACATGAGAGTTAACATGACTTTAAGCTGAAAGGAAAGGATTTTTTTTTTTTCCTATTCAAAAGAATAATCTTGGAACTTTAACTGAAGCCACTTGTCTGATGCTACAGGAAGGCTGTGCTTATCCTCATAATAATGTTAAATTAATGTTAAATGTTTAAAAAGTTAAATTAATTCTAACAAACATCTGCATCAATAATTTTCAAGAACTACCAGATATATTCAGCAGTTGTTAGAGAGAGTGGTGAACCTCCTTGGATGACTCTAGTTTTTATGATCTCTTTCACAAGTTCTTGGAGTAGCAGGTCAGTAGTTGTAGTAGATAAAATTTTGTTCAGCATGACCTTTTACTAGGATTCAGCCTAGCCTGGTTTAATGATATTCTGGGTTGCTTCATATTTATACAGCCTGGCCAGAATAGTTTTGGCTCCAAGCCTGATGAGAGATCAAATGGAATACGCAAAATGAGGCTGGCTTCATAGCAGTTTATGCACTTTGTCTTTCTAGTTATATGTACACTTGTTCTTGTGTTCACAAATGCCTGTTTTGGGTGAGTCACATGCCACAGCTAAATGTGTTCCCAGTAGATTAGAAATGGTAAGAAAGGTATTGACGAAAATATGATTCCAAGGAGTCACATGCCATAGCTAAATGTGTTCCCAGTAGATTAGAAATAGTAAGAAAGGTATTGATGAAAATGTGATTCCAAGGAGCATGATATGATTCATGAAATAATTGCTGTACAGCAAAAAAAGAAAAAAAAAAACACCGAAGTTTAAATTCTGTGTTGGGTAGGACAGTTGTGTATGTGTAGTTTTGTTCAAGCCAAAGTACACCCATCGAATACATAATGTATCCTTTGATTCATCAGTAAGCAGTACAAAAAAGAGAACATAGAAAAGTTTCAGGCTTATGACATAATGCTAAATTACTTCCTGTCCATGCAAAAGTTATTGGCTTTCTGTGCCCGATAAAGATTTCTGCAATGCTACTCAGAGGCAGTGAAAGGAAGTGAAGACCTCTTTTTTTCTTTCTTTTAAAGATGCTCGCTCAACTGCCGTGAAATCTTAGATTAGTTTTGGGGAATGGCATCCCCACAGATGCAGTGACGATTAAGAAAAATAAGCAGGCTAAAGAGTCTTTAAGGATCGCTTAACAGTTTGTGAAAGGGTAGACAAGTGGTGTAAAGACCATTCAGCATGTGGAATGTTTTAAGAAACAAGATCCACAGGCTGGAGTACACTTCATTGTTAAGAGTCAACATACAACATCAAAAAATATTGTCGTGAAATTACATGTGCATATATTGATGAAAACAATAGTCTCATACATAGGTTAAAATTAATTAATGATTTTTTCTCTTTGAAATTTTTAACTCTGGTTTGAGTTCGTATTCTATAGATCTTTTTTGCCCATTGGCAAAATTCCCTGTGGGGATGATATTGCAAAATGTTTGGAAAGCTCTTTGTGAATGCATTCTGAAATTCTGTAGTTTCCTCATTGTTACCATGTAAAGAGGTTTGTGAAGGGCTAGGAACCTGTCAACTTTGTCTGTTGATGTCTATGAAGAAGACATCTTTATCCGCAGCTTCAGGCTGGGATGATTAGATATAATCTGCAGCAGTCCTCATAGTACTGCATTTCATTTCTCTGAATTTTGATAGAAATTTTATAAATACAACTGTTTACATGACTAACTTGGAAACATAGGTTATTTTTTTTTCCATTGATCTCAGTCACTGTTGTTAAGCTGAGAGGCATGTAACACTGCAGCTATGGTATATAGGGAGATAATATTTTTGGAAGTTTTGGTTTTTTAAATTACAGAATGGCTGGATTTAAATGCTTAAAAGTCATCAGTTGGCAAAATTATTCAATAATATCTCTGCTAAAATACCCCTAATACTGAGATAAATTTCCAAGACATCTTGGAAAATTTTTAGAAAGCAAAGTCTTTGTCAACAGAATAGGCAACGGCTGCAACTTTGGGTCATCAAGGGTGGCAGATTCAACATTATGATTCAATAAATATAATCAGCTAACAGTAAATTCCCATATTACAACATTGCTTTGCAAATACTATAGCTTAGTCAACAGCAATCCATCTCATAAATCTTTTTTATAGGTAAAGATGCAAATTCCATTTTGGCTAAGAAATGCTTTATGCCTTCAAGTAAGTTCTTGGGTGTTGGGGATTTTTTCAGTTGTAGTCACCTCATCAAAAAAGCTAGAATCCTTTTTCTAACAAACACTTAGAGAGATCATAGCTTCTTGTCACTCCCAAATTCCAGCCTTACTGAGTGTGCCTGCCAGCTGCTGAGCACATACTAGGGACCAGTGAAAGCAGAGGAATCGCTCCTGAGATGCACACATCAATTTACAGTAAAACTCTAAGTCAAGTTATTTCCGTTGTAGTTTTTATTCTACATCTTTTGTAATGTTTTAAAAGCCATCCTGAGAATCCTGTGGGAAATATACATTAAAGTTTATTTGAAGGGCATATAAACTTTTTATGTATGAGTACTTAGTTACATGTATGCTTATTTATTCATATTTATAAAAATACTTTGCAAGTTTCTTATCAATGAAATTCATGTCTCCTGCTGTATTTTCTAAAGGCTTGTTCATTTAGTCTTATATATCCAAGTGAGGAAGGAAGATGGTATCAAGTTTCTGTTCTCAAGTCAGTTAATGACTTCGTAAGTGACCTTGGGTAATTAATTTTATTCAAAAGCAACCTTTGTGTTTTCTAAGACCCTGCCCTTATTTTTCATAATTAGTGAGAAGCTACCATTTCAATTGGAACTGAACAGATTTTTGACTAGAAACCAGATCAGTCTGTCTAAATCAGGAACCATTTTTGTGAATGTTCTGTGAAGCTCTGTTTTGCTCAGTTTCCCCAAATGCAGCATGAAGATGATAATTCATACTTCTGCTGAGTATTCTCATGTCCAAAGGATAATAAAAAAAGATGCTGCATTTTCTAAGGTCTTTTAGCTTTAAGTGCTGGATTTATTTTAATGAGAATAATTCCTTGAAGTGGAATGGTTTGAGGTTTAGTTATGTGCTTTATGCAGTTTCCATTGCCACGTGGTATCTTAGTGCTGTGTTAAAAAAAAAAAAAAAAAAAAAAAGGTATTTAACCTCAGACATCTACATGAGCAGATAACAGATTTAGCCTACAAAATGCTACTAATTTCTCCTAACTTTAGTTAGGCATCTAATCTAAGCCAGTTTTTAGCCTCCCTTCATATCCAAAGAAAAGACAAGCAGCTCATTCATACTCTTATGCAGTAGAAATCTACGAAAACTGGAATGGATATAAGAGGTTAAAGGAATGCCTTCAAGTAAATACCCACGCTTTAGACAGAAAAAAATTGGGTGAGATAAATCATGCTGCTCCATGATGTATATATAAACACAAAATCAAGAATCCCATGATTACGTTTCTGTGCTAGCTGACATGGGTAGCAGAGTGCAGTTGCAACTATGTAGGTTTCAGCACGCTAACATCCAGATTGTCAGTAAAATTTGTTTATGCAGATCACGTCAAGCATTTCTCTCTGGCTGCTGCTATAGACAAATGTATCTTACAGCCAGTGTCACTGCTTCTTCACTGTTACTTGTGCTAAAATTGATTAAACTCGGATAGTGGTTACATCATGCTACAATCACACAGTTTAGCTATTGTCGTGGTTTAACCAACC
>NW_009213602.1:0-5005 GCF_000690835.1 Fulmarus glacialis
CCTGGACTGAGCCTGAGTTCTTTTTTAGATAGGATGTGCCTGAAGCTTCAATCAATTGTTTTATTTTTTCCTTTCAAACAAGCATAAGAAACAGCTTTCAAAGGATTGTGTTATATTGTAGCACCTTGCAACTAAATCGCTATTACAATCTTTGAAAACATAATAATCAACAGAAAATTGACTTTTACAAACAAGATTGATTTTTACAGGCAATTATTGCAAATATAAAATTCAATGTCCAACACAAACACATGCCACTCTTCCCTCCTGTATCCATTTGAACAGGTTTATTAGAAGGGCCATATCATAGGACATGAATTTCAATGAATTTGTGAGCTCTGATATAACTGACTGTGAGGTTTAAAGGCACTAAGGAAAGAAACATTATCTATTTTCCTAATTTAAAGGCTAGCAATAACACCTAATTCTTCAACAGGAGCTAATGAACAATATATAAAGCAACATCTTTTGTTTTGCAAACTTGAAATGGGTGCTTACAGACAATGATGAGAAATGAAGCCATTGTTGAGTTTTGGCTTCCTTTTCCTTGTATACGGACTCATTGGAGGCTGTGAGTGCAGGAATGTGAACTATGTTCACTGTGATCCAAAGACTATGGAGACAAATCAGAGGTCCCCACTAGCTTCACTGGATTTCAGATCTGGGCTTGGTATGTAGGTTATCAAATACAGCCTGTACTGTAATGATTTATTGCAATGAGCCAAACAGTCAGTGTTCTCACTCGATCCTGCAATAACTGGTTTCAATTCAAAGTTATGCACTATGTGAAGATTATTTTTTATATTACTTCTTTCTGAGGTCTTCTACTTGTTAATAACTAATGGTGACAGTACCTGTGGAAACTGCATGGACATCTCCCACATTTTTCGATATAAGACTAGCTCAGAGAAATGGAAGGTTTAATGATAACACTAGGTAAGAATTATAGAAGCCAATGGACATCTCTTCACTAGATTCAACAAGAGCTGAATTGGGTCAAAATACACATTCATTCATGTGAACACACATGTGGGGTTAGTACAGAACAAAAGGATTGGACTTATGACAAGGAATGCTATTTCTGCTCCTACTTAACAGCAATTCTTTTTCTTTTTTTCCCCATAGCCCAACAAATCAAACTTCAAAAGGTAATAAACAGTAGTGTATTTCCCACTGACATCAGTTTACCTAAACAGATTTGGAACAAAGACAAATGAGGATGCTATTAGTTGCATACATTTTAAATTATGGCCTTGCCAGCCTTTGTCTCTGGATTTGATCTTCCTTTATTTTAGACGGAGTCCATATGATGAAAAGTGCTCCTTATGTCTAACAGGGTGCACTAATGTGAGGTGCTGTTCAAGCTCATTGTCCCATCTCCAAACTCAGAGGTGGCTGCATCATAGTCTTAGAAGCAGCTGAAAGTTTTCAAGAGTCTGAAAAGGTGCTTACAAAATAATCTTTTGTCAAATAGTATGATTTATGAATAGCTACCACTGAACCCTAAGGAACTTAGAAAAAGCAGGAATACAGGAACATATATTTAAATTAAACATCAAAAGAGAGGAACAGTTAACTAAGAATGGCTAGAGACATTGGGAAAAGAAACTGCTTCCCACTTTTATTACCAAGTGATATCATAATGTCAAACTGGCAGAACAGGGAAATACCTTGTAGGGGATAGATATGTAGAAAAGCTTGAGAAGGCTGTCAGATGCCTGAATAAGAAGTTGTTAAAAAGTGATTTATTTATTTTTTTCCTATTTCTGAGTGAGCCATGAGTGCTGCAATATTGATATTGCACAACAGGTAGTCCAAAAGTTGTGACTTTCCAATGTAAACCTATTTCCAGTCTCATGAGTGTTCCTGGAAGGTTTCTGGATGTTCATGTTTGGTACACTTTTCTAAAGTTTGTTTTATCTTGTAAACTGTCATGCCAAAACTTTTGAAAAACTTTAAGAAATGGGCAAAGAACATTTTATTCTTTTTTATTGTTTTAATGTAGATACATACTATATATATAAACATATGAGCATATGTATATATGTTTTTATTTTAATTTAGGTCAAAACCATAAAAATATCTGAATGAAATGAAAATCCCATCCAAAATATTCCTCTAAGAAATATGCAAAGATTAAAGCTATGGTAAAAAATACAGAGGAGAAAAGGAGATGAAAGAGTTTAGAATGTGAGGATAAGGAGCACATCATTACTTTTCATGATTCAGGTAAGAAAACAAGCACTGAGAAATCTCTCACATAAAATTAACTCAGTTACATGAAGAATCTAGGTCATCAGATCACTAATTAATAAGCTACCTACTCTTCCTCTTCTTAAAAAAGAAAATTAAAAAGAAAATAACCCCCCCAAAAAAAGAACAAGGGTATTTGTATGAAATGAGGACAAACCTAACCAATGAAAAGCTTCAAAATATCTTTGTTCAGCACAGCCTTCCTCATTTTGAAGATTGCCAAGTAAGAAATGTTTCCTAGATGTACTTCTTATGACTATGGTGAGAGAAAACTCTTCTAAAAAAGTTCTCCAGCCTATTTTCATAAAACCAGTGATATTACAGAGCTGTTTATCAAACCATATTGATTTTCATTTTTTCCAGGTGAACAAAAACTTTCAAGTGTATCTTCAACAGAAAATTTACAGTGACATTAGAACAAGCCATGACACTTCAAAATATGATTCTTTTAGTCATATAGACAAATAAACTGAACAACAGAGCATCCCGTATGCTGATTGCCTATCTAAAAACCAGATATTTAACAAAGGATCTTAATCTCATCTTACCAGCCTGACTACCTTACAATTATGTTCATTTGTGCTTTTGAATAGCTTTTCATGTGCTCTATGGGTAAGTTCATAATTTGGCAATAATGTTTTTCTTGAGTTTAATGAGGAAAGTTTAATGGAGTAGAGTAAGAAATTATATTATTAAAAATACCCCTACTATAAATGGTTACTACTACCTTAAGTTCTGTGCCTTGTTTTTCCAAAGATCATCATAACAGGTCCGAGCTTTACTGCTGTTCATTCACCTTGTCTTGATCATACAACTACCAGCAAAATATAGGTCCTTAACTTATTTTTGTCTTTTAACAATAATTAGACAAGCATATATGAAATTGAAGGATAGGACATATAAATCAAACAGTATATGTATAAGCAAGTAGTAAAACTCCTTATAACAGTATTTTGTGGATGTTAAAAGTTACCATGGCCTCAAGTGGAGACGGGACAATTTCACACAAAGTGAAAACTACTGAGAGTTACTGAATACATGCAAATGATTCTTCATTCGGGAAGTCAGGAGTTGCAAGCAGAGCCGCAGAGCATAACTGGAAGAATTATCATATCTGCCCATAATTCTACACTTCCTTGGAAGTTTTCATCCACCCTCAGGGTTGTAATATTGGTTAAACTTGGGCTGATCCAAAGTGGCCACTTTCATGTTCTTAGATTCCAAAATAACTATATTAATTTCCAGGAAAAATTTGATTTTTACACAATTCAGTAACATCAGCTAACTATTGAGGTTTTATTTTTTGTCAGAAAACATTGCTTCAGGAAAAAAAAAAAAGAAAAATGTATTCTATGGAAATAATTCATTTTAGCAAGCTTGTTTTAATGAGTCTCTGACAGTATCAGGGTAGCCTGATTTTCTTTTACTGATTAGATGATTAAATACTCAGATTTGTAGCTACAATTCAATAACTTGCTTGTGAAGTAAGGGTGTGAAAGATGTACGCACTTTACTTCTGGTGGAATTTCTGTAGAATTTTGATCCTAGAAAGGTCTGTGTATCAAAGCCTATTTCACCCTAAAGATATAGTATCGCAGAAAGGCTGGTGTTAGTGAATATTATAATAGAGAACAGAAAGGAAAGATAAATGAAGAAAAAAATATCTGAGTCTTTCCATTTCTTGTATTACACTGGGGAGTACAGGAAATGCAGAAAATCTATTCATATAAAATTTTTGTTGTTGATCCCAGCCCAACGACCAGACCTCCCAAAGGGCAGAAAATTAAGTCTGATCAGTTTATTCTACCTCAGGATGAGAATAACTAAAAAACTCCACCTGGCTGCAGTCAAATGATAGCTCCCAGACCTTATATTCTATTAATTTATTTTCATTTCTGAATTTTGGCCATTCTTCAGTTTTGAAGACTCTTGACCTCACCATTAGCTTTGAACATGGAGACAAGACTACAGCATAACACTTGGTAGAGACTGAGGGACTCTTCCCTGATCCCACAACCCTTGTTTTGGATTACAGAAAGATTGGTATGATGTTCAGGGGAACACTATAGAAGCAACATGATTTTACCCTTTGAATTGGGAGTGCGGGTGTGTAAAAATAATGACTGTGGGGTTCTCAGGATTCTGCAATACATGAGGACATGGAGGTCTAGGTTTTTAAGAATTTCTTTACTCCAAATTACTACAAAATTACTATTAGTAAAAACAAATATATATGTGTAGACACACACACACACACACACTACTAGTCACTACAAAATTACCACTAGGAAAGCAAGTATATATATATAGTACAAGTGTAAAGCAAATATACATATATTACAAGCAGGGAATTTCATTTTGGATAGGTAGTGGGTTACTAAGTGAGTTACTTTTTATACGTTTTTGGTGTCGATACATCAGTTCCCGGAATAGTTGTTGCTGACTCCTGTTTTCTGGAAGATGAGTTCATTATCACAGTTGTTCTACACCCATCAAGGTTTCTCTGTCCTGCCGACCGCTCCCCATCGATGAGGTTTCCCCTGAGCTTATCAGGGAAGTCTCAGAGTTCCCAGATATCCTTCTTTGTCATTACATTTATCAGCATCACCTTTGTGGTGGCTCCATCAAGAGTGTAAAGGATGAGGTGAACTAGCACAGGATAAAGAAAAGTAACTTTTTCAGTGTTGTTGCACACCCAGTATGTAGCACCACGCAATGCTACCGGCTTGGGGAAGAGTGGCTGAAAAGCTGC
>NW_009213603.1:0-38078 GCF_000690835.1 Fulmarus glacialis
CATGCGAGGTCCCAGGCGGCAGGGACGGCTGTCCCCTGCCCTTTGTTCCCGAACTGCCATCGTGTGGTTTGGCGGCGATCACCCGGGAGTGACACGAAGAATGGAATTGTTAGGAGACGGCGGGATTAAATGTAGTTAGACCGCAGCCAGGAAGGAGTCCGAGCTTAGCCGGGGAAGACGCCCCCGAGCGTGGGTGTTACCGAGGCACACAGACCCGCACAGCTGCAAATATGTCCCTTTTGTCCAGACATGCATATGGAGTGCGATCCTATTGCCCCTACCCAAGGGAAGGCAAGAACAGCAAAATGGATTTTCCATCCTACACCACCTCACTTGTCAGTTTGTCAAGGGCAGGCTGAGCCCTGTATCCCAGTATTGGTCTCTCTAATGCCTTTTCCACAAAAGGTGCTGGCTTCCCACATTTTCAGTGTTTCCCTGCTTGCATCCCCAAGGATTGCATTTGCTCTGTAACGGCCTCTTAGGAGTGGTGGCAGAGAACCATCCAAAGTCCTTTCCCAGTCTGGTTGCTTTAAGACACAGGAAGATTGGAGTACATCTTCATTTAAGCACTAGGGGAAAAAAAATGGACTAACTTCATGCATTTAGACAAATTCTTCCAGCTTTCCTCACCAATGTCATATTTAACTATTTGCCTTGGTGCCACTACAGCATACTTAAATGCTGTGTTACCTGTAATCTGAATTCCACGCACATCAAAATCCTCAAAGCCCTCACGTTAAACATAATAGGATTTTTAACTCTCATTTGCTTTTCACACATAGCCTATGCCACTCAGCAGCTGAGGGAACTGGCATACAAACACTAATGGGATTTGGCAGGAAGCCATGTACAAGATAGTCCTTCACCCCAGTGCTGCCCTGCTCCTTGGACAGGTCCTATCCCTATTTTTAAAATCATAGAATCATTAAGGTTGGAAAAGACCTCTAAGATCATCGAGTCCAACTGTCACCCCAACACCACCATGCCCCCTAAACCATGTCCCTAAGCGCCTCATCTACACGTCTTTTAAATCCCTCCAGGGATGGTGACTCCACCACTTCCCTGGGCAGCCTGTTCCAAGGCCTGACCACTCCTTCAGTAAAGAAATTTTTCCTAATGTCCAGTCTAAACCTCCCCTGGCGCAACTTGAGGCCATTTCCTCTCGTCCTATCGCTTGTTACTTGGCAGAAGAGACCAACCCCCACCTTGCTACAACCTCCTTTCAGGTAGTTGTAGAGCGCGATGAGGTCTCCCCTCAGCCTCCTCTTCTCCAGGCTAAACAGCCCGAGTTCCCTCAGCTGCTCCTCATAAGACTTGTGCTCCAGGCCCTTCACCAGCTTCGTTGCCCTTCTCTGGACACGCTCCAGCACCTCAGTGTCCTTCTTGTGGTGAGGGGCCCAAAACTGAACACAGTATTCGAGGTGCGGCCTCACTAGTGCCGAGTACAGGGGCACGATCACCTCCCTACTCCTGCTGGCCATGCTATTTCTGATAAGTTGCAGATGCGAGTGGACTTGCATGTCACCACCCATGTTCTCAGCCCGGACTGTTCCATGGACATATCTTTACATGCCATTTCCACAAGATGCTAACCTACAGCCCAGAGGGGAGATGGTAACAGGTCTGCAGAGGCCCTATATCAGCCACTCTGTCATAGAAATGTTATTGTACAGCTTAACTTCTCTCAGTCATATTAGTTCATTTTAAGCAACCTGTGTCTGCTGCACAGATTACTTGAATTTAGCCTGAAAATTCGATCATGGGAACTAAAGCATATAGTAGAAAACACATCTTGCCAACAGTTCTCCATTTAAAGTGACTTGAAATCTAGTTCGTTTTCAGAGCAGGCAAATGGGGACACAAATAGCACCTGAAAACAGGCCCCCAGAGGTTTCTGTGCTTTTCCACTCACGCTCTTGGTGATGGGGAGTACATCTGAATCAACAAAAGGTGAAACTCCACATACAGGATCTTGATCCTGCAGGGTACAGGCATCAAACACATAGGTCCTCATTCCCATATCCCTACTAAGCAAGAGTGTGGTAACACTACCAGTACCCTAAATGCTGTGAAAAGGGGTTCAAAGGAAAAAAATGCAAGTTTTCATAGGGAAGGGTGATTTAGCTTTCAGTTATTTTTCACGAATAGTGCACTATCTTAATTTGCAGTTTTTAAAATTTTTTTTCTTTAAATTAAAACAAGCACAGAAGAAGTTGTATTCAGTTTTAATGATTAGCTTTCTAAAACTGTTACAGCTGAAAATAAAATGTTTTTGTTTGCTGGAAACACTTTTCCTTCCTAATCCTCCAATTTTGCCAATGTTCATGAAAGCTTTAAATGAGTTGCTTTTCACCAGTTCAGTCCAAATACTACTTAAACATTTACGTTGATTTTTTTACCCCCCCTCCTCAGGATGACTCAGTGGTATCAGCTACAGCAACTTGATTCCAAGTTTTTGGAGCAAGTTCACCAGCTATACGATGACAGCTTTCCTATGGAGATCAGGCAGTACCTGGCACAGTGGCTGGAAAACCAGGATTGGTAAGCATAGAAATTGGCCTTCAGGTTATGTGATAAGCCATGTTCTCATACATGCAGTTGCAGGCAGCAGAAGAACACTGGGGAGGCAAGCTGCTAGATGAACCTTTGCTGATAGGATGCTTCAGTAGCTGTGTGGATGCTATAGCCTGTGTTCCTGCCCCTCTTCAGGGCTTTGTAGAGGGGCCTGACACCTAGAGTAACAAGAGTACTATCTCTCATTTCCCTCGGTTGGTCTGTAACAAAAGCTGCTGTTTTAAGACCGATCAGTTACTACCTTGGCAGCTCAGTCTCTCACTATTGCAGACTTTGAACTTTCACCAAGATTTCTGTGGAGCGTCTTCTTTTAGACGAGTGGTACATGTGACATGCACATGCATCAGTAGCTTCTTGATGTGCATGGAATGAGTAAATGAAGTTGCACAGAATGTGGCAAGAATAATACAGAGAAAAATAACGTTTCTGTATCAAGAAAAAGTCAAAGCTGAGAGAGTGAAACTGGCTTATGTTTGAAGGTTATTCTTACTGCTTGCATATACTCAACTGGAGTTGGGGATTAAAAATAAAGTACTTCTGTATGCGTTTCTTGAATGCTGTATTGAAAGTATGTTTAACACAAGCATGCCTTAAATTATTCTAGGGAACATGCAGCCACCAACGTATCTTTTGCTACGGTGTTATTCCATGACCTGCTGTCACAGCTTGATGATCAATTTAGTAGATTCTTGATAGAAAACAACTTTTTGCTGCAACACAACATAAGGAAAAGCAAACGTAATCTTCAGGTACGCCTGGGGTATATGCCTATACATTTGCTTTAATTGCGTCAGTAGTACAATTGGATACCTCTAAGCAAACTACCCTGCCATGAGGGATTTTCGCAGAGAATGTGAGAGAATCCTAATTTAAAAGCCAGAACTCAAATGTTGCTCCATTTTTATTTTAATTGGCTATGGTTAGAAAGTTACAGTTTCATTACCAGTACAGTTACAGTTTCCAAGAACTCTAAGAAAAAGAGTAGTTTGTAAGGTGTTTACTGTATGAATTTGGAGCACTTACTCAAATGTAGTTTCCCTTACCCCACTCCTTCCCCAGCTGGTTTCCTCAGTGTACTAATAAGCTTCTGATGCAAAAGAAACACAGGGGAAGAAATCCTTCCCATGTAGCTGCAGAACTACAGTTAAAAGCAAAGGACTTGTCATTAGACAGCACTTCCGTGCGTCGTACTGTACTGACAAAGAAAAGGGCCAAAGCAATTGGTAGTGAATGGCAGTGCAGAACGTATCTTTAGTGGACTTAATTACTTTCGTTAGTCAGTCCTCCCCTCCTCCCTATAGGGCTTTATGCCAGAGGATCTTCCATAGATCTCCTGTGGACCTTCTCCACAGCCAATTTCCCACACATGTAGCTTCTCCTCACCACAGGTTGGTGACTAGGGGACTGTTTTCTGAGGAGGAAACATGACCAGGCTGTACTTATCTGATAGTAACTACAGATCAGCAATGAAAGATCAGTCAAGAAGCCTGTACAGCTCAGCGACCCCCCCGGGGGGGCAGCACCATACTGGGCTGAGCAGGGCAGTACTCAATCCAGAGCATGTTTCAACTTTGTATGCATGTAAAATGACTGTATGTTCATAAATGGCAGCTAACATACCTCCTTTACATCACTGAGCAAGAGCTGTACCTGTCAAACTAGAACAACTGCCCTTCAAAACCAGCAGCTATACTTCAAAGGTGTGGGAGGGCGGCTCTCCAGAGAGGATGAGCTCTCTAGGACTGTAGGATAGTATCTCACTTCTCCCAGTAATGACTCTGACCCTTTCCTGGTGTTTTGTGCTGAGTACCATCTCTTCATACACTAATGAACTAAAATAGAAACTCATTCTTGGAGATGGTTGCAGCTGTCACACTCCCTGTAGTCTTGGAGCATGCTATGATGAATGTGTGCGCCTCGGCTCACACACAGTCACCCACTAATCTTTTTGCCAATCAGTTTACTGAAGGACAAGAAATTATGGGTATGAACTTTAACAATAGACTGTCTCTAATGCCAGGATAACTTCCAAGAAGACCCAATACACATGGCAATGATCATCTACAGCTGTCTGAAAGAAGAGAGGAAAATACTGAACAGTGCCCAGTTGTCAAATCAGGTAACAGTCTTGCAATATCTACTGCAGTTGTATCTAGCCCTTCCTATTATTTGGGACAGAGGGAGTGGAAGATGACTGAAAGAGGAAACAGGCTGTCCTCTCTCTGCCCAACAATATGTTTATTAAAGACAAAAGAGTGAACACTGATATGTACCAGCTGGACAGTGTGGCTTGTTTGCTGTATGAAGGATTTGGAGGGGAAATGGCCAGGAAGTAGTTTTTATTCCTTGAGTGATGTAAAAGCTATGCTGTTTTTTTAATGCTTCAGTAGTATAGCCTGATGTGCTCATCAGATTTTATTACAATTTAATAATTAGTGCTTGCCTTATTTCTCCAGCAAGATTTTAGCTTCCCCCTCCCCGCCACCCACTGCGTTTTACTCCTGAATTTACTCTGTATTAAGCAGCTGAGCCTTGGTGTTTCTCTGGACTGTCTCTCTGGGAAAATGATGCATCATTCTCCTTCCCAGTTATCTCCAAGTATTTCTTTCTATTTTTGTTTTTTAAATGAAGACCATTTCTTTCCTCTGAACCATAGGTAGAGCCGTATTCTTCTCCTTCCTCATCTGTTCTGACTTTTCATCTTTTTGTTTTTTCCTTTGCAAGGAGAACTGTTTTGCAATAAAAAAATTCTGCAGTTGGGAAAGGCATGCAAACTGTATAGCTAGATGTAATCCACTTACGTAATAACAAAGTGATGACTGACCAAGCATGTTAAGTTCTGATACTGAAATACTTCCCTTTAGGGTAAGTTTTTGAATGTGTATTGGTAGAGTGGCAAGAGCACTCAGGCATAGGTTTTGAACAAGGGGCCTAACGCAACTGTATTCAAAACAGCTCCTCTAAAAACGTGACTCTGACAGAGCCCTTGTAGCTGCAGTGCAGCTGTTCAGTTTTCTGTTCTGGCTCACCACATAAAGCTCTCATAACTGCCTTTCCAGCATGCGATATATTTGGGTCATCAAAAAGGGAAATAAGTCCTCCTATACTTACTGTTGGCACTAAGGACAACACCATGCCCTACCTCTGCTTTCTGGTAAATACTCTCATTTCCAAAAGCCGAGAAGATAAAATGCAGAGCAAGCACAATTATAAGCATCATAAAAAACAAAGGAGAATCCTGAATGTTGAGTATGCTCAGATTGCCTTAATAGTCTGATGTAAGTCTGTGATGGGGGACCTTTGGCAGCTTACCAAAATAAATACTTTAGGTGACCTTAGCTTAAGTTGAAGCGTTAGAGCAACAACGCATACCTGACTGTCCTACACTGGAGGAACAGCAGGTGTCTAACACCAATAGTACTGTTAATGAATGGATCAAAAAATCCTGTCTTTCAACTTACTGCAACTCTCCCTGAGTGATGTCTTGCAATAAACTCCCTGAATGATGTTGAGGTCAGCTTTCAAAGAAACTATACAGAGATCTAAAATGTGCTTGAATGCCCTGTAGGAAAGAAATTGCATACCAAGTTACCCCATTTGCCTGTACACAGACCCATCTTGTTCTGGCTCTTAGCCCATTTCTCCCCATACCCTGTTTGGATGAATCTAATACTTGATGTAGATGTCATCCAGCCTTCAGGGTTGTTGTTTTCTTGAAATACATTTAAAAGGTATATGAAGATAAGCAAACAAAAGAATGGATTTGTGCAGAGAGAAAACAGAATATGTTTATTGCTTTATATTGCTATGATGAAAAAAACGCAGCATCACCACACAACAAGCACTTTTAATCCTCCCTCGTTTCTTGCAAATTCACCTGAACTGGATTTTATATTATAAAACCTTAATCTGATTTATCAGAACAAGCCATGCGTCATCAGGTTGTTTGTCAACAAAAGCCACTAACTTACATGAATGAAAAAAGTACTTGCTGCATGGGTCACTTCGGTTTGACTTCTGTTGTTGTTCTGCTTGCTTCCCTCAGATGGAAGTGGGGAGCGTACAGAACACTGTGATTGGGATGCTGGACAAACAGAAGGAGCTTGATGCGAACGTTAAGGCTGTAAAAAACAGTGTTATAGTAAGTATAGTATAACTATTTAGAGCTTGTCAATTCACAGATGTTGAAAAGCTTTCAGTACATAAGACTTTCTAAAATGACAAAAAAAAGGTAATGGTTTGATTTTTCAAGTCTATAACCAGGGATTGTCTGAAAATAGAAAGTAATTACTTGTCAGTAGCTCTATAATACAGATTGGGATTTGACTGGTTTAGCAAGATCAAATTTCTTGTGCTTAAATTTTAGCAACAAAAACATTTTACCCATCCGAAATACTAGCAACTGAGGAAAAAATCTTAAGAAATCATACACTGACCGATTTGTTGTTACTTAGAAGATAGATTTTCATTTAGTATATAGATGTTTATTGTCTTAACAAATACTGTCATGACAGAAAGCTTTTCTCCAAGTAATACCTAATAATTTGAAAGTTTGTTTAAAATGCTGTGTGTTGTTCCAAGTTTTTCCACTATAGCCTAGGTTCTCCTAAACTCTGTGAACTTACATGGCTAGACAATGAGCTATTATGGCTTTTCCATAATTTGTAATTAACAGATTTTAGTTAGCTGAGAAGAGGGAGGGAGAGTGAATAGAAGGTGATTAATTTTAGGGATATTTCCTGTTAGGGAGTTCCAGGAAAAGGCATGCTACAAAACTGGACTTCATCTCTGTAAAGGGCTGATACCAGGCAGTTCCTAATCAGAAGCAGTCTTGCATTACATGAAAGTATTGAATAATTGTGGCCACCTTCATTTGTGCTTTATAGGACGTGGAGCAAGACATCAAAACATTAGAGGATATGCAAGATGAATATGACTTTAAATGTGAAACCTTGCAGAATAGAGGTGAGTAGTTTATCAAGGACATACATACCCTATTGCATGTAGCTTGTAATCGTAAACTCTGCTGTCTTGAGTCAGGAAACTAAACCTAACGATATGCAGCCAAACTTACTGGTAATGTCCCTCCTGTAGGCATCCTCCCTTGAAATAACAGTTAACTTCTGTTGCCAGGTTAAGCAATATGAACGATTCATGTGTGAAGTCACCACAAGAACAAATTGCTCAGTGTGTATCTTTACACAATATAATCATTATTTTAAATCAGATTCTTACTCTACAAGGCAAGCAAACTCACATCTCAATTACTTCACTGGGATAGTGGCTTTCCCTTGCATTAGTGCTTTAAGTGTAGACTCTGTCCTTTCAGAAGGGGGAAAGGAGGAATCAAAAAAAAAAAATCTAGGAGGCAGTAAATATTTCCTCCCTTAAGCTTTAAAGATAGACTTCACTTAACATTAGCCAGGCAGATACCCTCCTCCCCTCAGTGTTTCCCCCACCCATACTTCAGCACTCCTTCAGCCTCACCTTCACAATTTGGACTTATTTTACAGAGCATGAGTCCAACGGTGTGTCACAGGAGGAATATAAGAAAGAACAGATGAATCTCAATAAGATGTTTTTATCACTTGACCTCAAGAGAAAGGTAGTGCACGAGTTTTCTTTCAGAAGGCAACAGCACTTCATTTTAAACACATGTTCGTTTTCATTGGGTTGACATAAATTATATAAAAGAAAGCTTTTCTACTACTATCAGTTGAACTAAGATTTAATTCTTTCCATCCTGACTGAAAATCTAGAATCTCTGTCAGCTATTTTATTTCTCTTCTAGCAACCTTTATCAAACTCTGTCAGGTAAACCTAAAATAACAATGAGAGAGAAAAGGTGTCATTATCAGTTTGTTTTCATTGGGTTGACATAAATTATATAAAAGAAAGCTTTTCTACTACTATCAGTTGAACTAAGATTTAATTCTTTCCATCCTGACTGAAAATCTAGAATCTCTGTCAGCTATTTTATTTCTCTTCTAGCAACCTTTATCAAACTCTGTCAGGTAAACCTAAAATAACAATGAGAGAGAAAAGGTGTCATTATCAATAGTCATGTTCTCAAGGAAAAAAAAAACCAATTAAAAAATTTGCAGCTATGTTAGAGTTAAATGTGCTCGCTCTCATTGCAGTGCTCAAATCTACAGCAAGCACTGGGTGATCCCAGATATACACTTGGGACATACATGGATGCGAGACACTGGCTCTTTAGAATTCAGCGATACTGAATATGCTTTGTTTCTCCATTGTTTCTCCACTTAGTCTAGCAAATACTCCAGCTAAAAAGCAGCAGGTGTTTTCAGAAAACATCCTCTGTTGACAGAAACTATTACTTTGAGGTCCTTGCAGTTTTGCAAGACAGATAGCATTAGCTAAAACAGTACTTGGTTTTCCTTTATGAAGTATTTTTAATAAACAGGGTAATTTATTATTGTCTATAGGAAGTTGTGAACAAGATAATACAGCTGCTGAACACCACAGAGCACACACAGAGTGCTCTTATTAATGAGGAGCTGGTGGAGTGGAAACACAGGCAACAGATTGCATGCATTGGTGGCCCACCCAATGCCTGTCTTGACCAGCTACAGAACTGGTAAGTCTCTAGCCAATGAAAGCAATGGACAGGAACTTTAAGTATGTTATGAAGGAACACCAAATCTGTGAAATATACCGATTATTTGTATTACACATTTTCTTTCTGTCACAGCATAACTACATTTCATTTATTTTATTACCTTACCACATTTCCAATGAGCAAGAAGTATTCTCTGTGCACTGCCTAGTCCTTAGGGACAGTCACCTGGCTGGTGTCTCAGCATTATTACAATACAAAAACATGCGAAAAGTAATAAGATTGTGTAATTGTAGGTTCACCATTGTTGCTGAAAGTCTACAGCAAGTTCGTCAGCAGCTCAGAAAGCTTGAGGAACTGGAACGGAAGTCTGCCTATGACCCTGATCCCATCACAAAAAATAAACAAGTTCTGCAGGACCGAACATACAGTCTTTTCAAACAACTCATCCAGAGGTAACAGACAAGAAGGGTCTTTTTGTGTTTGCGTGAATAAATGGATGGCACCTTTTCCTTCTGTTCCCTCAATATTTCCTGCACGCTAACTTTGCATTTTCTGATGTTTTCCTAAGTTTGTTACAAACATTAAACTAAATGACCGTTTTTGAGATTTACCCTATCTAGGGTTTCCACAGGTTTAGGCCCATGGAAAGCATTTGTGATCAGTCATCATAGGATGCTACAATATGTATTTGCTACAGAATCAAACTGCTAGTCTGTTAGTCCATTTCTAGCTTTAAGCTTCAGCCCTGCAAAGTTCAAGTAAATGGAGGCAAGAAACCATCCGCACCAAGCTATGCTCAAGATAAATGCACACTAGATTCTCCAACCCTTTGTCTCTGGACGCATCCTCTCTGTCTCCAGCATAGGGAGGTCAACCCTATCTCTGTACCATCTCTATGAAGCAAATTACTGTAGCTGGTAGTTGCCCCACATAAGATCAGAGACCCATTCTGTAAACATACAGTAGACAAAAATTCATGCTGCAGGCAGCTTGAAACTGGCAGATAAGAGCAAGGGCTTTGATAGGGTAGGTAACACCCTGTACAGGGGGCTAGAACCCAAGGTTTCCAGAGTCCCATTCAGATGCTTTGATCACTAATCTTCAATTGGAAAACACAGGTACTGCTTTTCAATGAAGTGAAGGCAACGAGGAATCATTGTAGAAGTCCAGCTGCTGTTTAGTTATCTTGACTGTGAGTATAGCGGAAGGAAAAGTCTCCATGCTGCCTAGGACTTGGTAACAATAGAAATACTTCAGCATTTATGTCTACACAGTGCTACACAAAAGGTGCCCAAGACAGCAACAGTTTGGGGTGCATCAGAACAGGTTAGCCTCCAGAGTTTGCTTCCTGGGCTTAGCTAGCCCTCATCAAATCCCCAGCTAGCTTATCTAGCTCTTGGGCCTGTGTTGTTACATAGCACTGTCTCACAGCACTGTAACCATAAGAATTTAGCAAGCGCGGGGAATAGCAGACAAAGCAACACTCCTCACTTGGATTATGCTAGTTACATCACAGTGCTTACATGCTGTTTGATTTCAGGGAAGTTTGAGGTAGCACTCTTCCTCCCGAAGCCATCAATGTGTTTAGGAAAAGCCAAACTTTATGAAATCACTTCATACTTGCAATATTTCTAGCCCCATTGATACAAGTGAAAGAAACAAACACACAGACCTCTGTATAGATTGAAACTGAATGAATAAAGTGTGCAGTACTACTGGTAAATCACCCTTCTTGTAAAGTTCACTTTTTATGTAATTTCTCATTCCTTAAAGACAACATTGATAAATCAAAGTGCCTTTAATCTGTTCTTTCTGTAGCTCCTTTGTGGTAGAGAGGCAGCCTTGCATGCCAACACATCCTCAGAGGCCATTAGTCCTGAAGACAGGAGTACAGTTTACTGTAAAGCTGAGGTATGTTTTCCCCTTCTTGTTTTGTGGCAAGCTTTTCATGTCATTGGCTTCCTACAGCTGAGAGGATTGCACATTTTACAGTATAGCCTCAGTGCTGAGGTCAGGAGGAGGAAGAAAGTGCCATGTGGCAGGGGGATGTCTTCTAGCAAAGTTTAACTTGCATTTAGCTTTTACCCTTTACCAGAAGTGGGGGGTATTGCGTGTACAAGAAACACAACCAAACAGTAGAACAGACACACGCAGACCACTTTGTCACGCAAAAGAATAACTCATTTGCCCATCTAGTTTCCTCTCTGAATCAGGACATGGGATCAGTGTCTTGCTAATTTATCCTGTCACTGCATCTATGCTATCTTGTATGGAGTAAGCTTGGAGTCTCTATGTGGCCTTGAGTTGTGCAGCTTCAATATACCTGTGATAAGCAGTGCAATAGAAGAGAACCTGTCTTTTGCAACTGGAGTAATTTAAAAAAAACAAACCACCTTCTCTTTCCAGATTGCTGGTGAAATTGCAGGAATTGAACTACAACTTGAAAGTGAAAGTTTTGTTTGATAAGTATGTTGCATTTTTCTCACTCCTGTGTATGTTAATGATAAGCAGTCCCCATGTTCAGAAATCCAAAAGGCAGTCATATTTTAAGTGTTGAGTTGGCCAGGAGCAGGCTGGTTCTCCATGGCAGCAGGTACAGCCTCCCTTTTTCTTACCCATGCCATTGCTCTAAATCTCTCTCTGCCATTAGAGACACGCCACAAAGTACAGAAGGCCTCAGCATTTGCTTTAAGGGCAGGGAAAGAAATGTAACAGGCTCTCCAAAATAACGACAGTGGCTGTAAGGTCATGAAAGGGGGCTGTGCTTTTAAGAAAGCAGGCAAGTTTTTGTCTTCCCATTTGAGTCTTTAGGGAGCGTTCTGTTCACTTGAAACAGCTCTGGGATCCAGAAACTTGCATGGAATCGGGGAAAGAAAAAGAGATTCTTAAGTGGATGTGGGAGCTGAGGCTTTGAGAAGTGCACCAGATATAGTGCAACTCAATAAAATCTGGAGTAGTGGGAAAACTGGATTCAAGTGATGCAGCAATTTATTTGAGAAGTTGTATGGTTTAGAAGCAGATTTAGAATGACAGTACTATATAATTTTTTTCTCAGAGCAAGAGTTAAAGCCTATATAGTAAAAGAAAGGACTTGCTTTGATTATAAAGCCCCCATAGCAAAATTTACGCCTCAGTAAAAGATAGCCTGTGTAGCGCAGTATTTATTTTGACTGCTTGAACCAATTGCCTCCTCTTTTGCACAAAAGATTTCACAGAAGCATTTTACCAGTTCTCAGTCAGCTACGAAAACAAACACCTACATTTTCTGTGTCTGTGGCAGAATCTTTAAAAGATTTTTATTTTGTCTTTTTTTTTTTTTTGACAGAGATGTAAGTGAGAAGAACTCGGTCAAAGGGTACGTGGCATTACAGTTTGGTATATTAATATTGGGTCTTTCAACGAATTTGAGACTCTTAATTCTTTTCTCTCTCTCCTTGTGAAGGTTCAGGAAATTTAATATTTTGGGAACAAACACGAAAGTAATGAACATGGAAGAATCTACTAATGGAAGTCTAGCAGCAGAATTCAGGCACTTGGTAGGGGATTTTTTTCTTTTATTGACACATCCATTTAATTGTGTGGGTAGAGGGTGTGGTAGGAAGGAGACAAATTGCTTTTGTTATTGAAGTCATCATTTACTTTTGTATAAGAGCAACTGTGAATATCTCTTCTTTTTCTTTGTTCTTCCCTTTTTGAAATCTTTGGCCTGTCTCAATTGAAATGCTATTGCTTTTGTCACTGAAATAGGGCCAGAAAGGCAAACAAGAGTATTTGCTGCTGTACAGCTTATGTTGCAATGAGTTCTTTAGAGGAGAAAGAGAAAGAAGCCTAGAAATGCTGTTTTGGGCCTTTCAGAGGAAGGCCCATAGGTAGGAAAGCTTGGAGTAGTCTAAAAAGCTTTGAAACTGGAAGAGGAAAATTGTCTAGGAGGGGCCAGCTACAAGAAATTCAGTGCTTTCAGCAGACTATACAACACTTTTGATCTGCAGATTGCAAGATAAATCAAATTGGTTTCGTCATTACAACAGGAAAGGAAAGATGCAAGTCCTGAACATGGAATTCTCCCTTCATTGTCCAGAACAGACACTGTCTGGAGTTTATTGTCCAATTCAGAGGGGTACTTTGATAAACCAGTATTTCATCTGACCCTTCCTGATTTCACACTGCTTCTGTTCTTTTAAGGCCTCTTACATAAAGGCATTACATCATAAGGGTGCAATATCTATTTTCACACATGAATGGTTTATAAAAGAGTAGTATCTACCTATAGTTTAATCTTTTGGCTTCCACAGCTTAGAACCAAATAGGATCAGACACTAGTGCAGCAAGTTTGCATACAGTTGAACAACTAGAGCATGCAAATGTTTGCATCCCTACCACTTCCGTTTGTGGCCGAGGTAAATGAGTGACAGGGTTTTTTGTTTGTTTGCAGCAACTGAAAGAACAGAAAAACGCAGGAAGCAGAACAAATGAGGTAAGTGGCACTAACCTTGTTTGTAAAGCTTTTGCATAATACTAAAAAGGCATTCAAGCATTTAAGACAATGCTCTGCCCAGTGCCATGAAGAAACACGCAGGATGACAGATCAATAGGAGAGGAGTTCAGTGTTTCTAGGAAGCAATCCATGTAGGAAGTGTCTACAAATGAGAACTAGTGCCAGAATGGCGTCCCTCTGGACTCCCCCGCATTGGTACCTAGCTTTAACAGGACTTTCTGGCAAGGACAGATTTTTCTGGGGCTTCGGGGTAGGAGCCAAAAAAAAAAGTGCCCATTCTAACAGGAAGTTTTAGGAAGTTAGCATTGTCACTTGACACTGACCTGTAAACTGCTTCTGAGATCCGGAGCAAGTAACCTTGGGCAGAAAAGGTTTCTTTCCATGATAAATCCCCTTACCTTCCCCCCAAGCAATTTTCAGTCCCTGAAAGGTTTTCTTTTTTTAATTACTTTTTTTTTTCTTTAAAGGGTCCTCTCATTGTAACAGAAGAACTTCACTCTCTGAGTTTTGAGACACAGCTGTGCCAGCCTGGCTTGGTAATAGACCTAGAGGTATGTCTTAGCTGAAAGAGAGACAGACTTAAATTCCTTTACGTCAGTCATGCTGGCAATCTAAACTTTCTCTTTTTTTTTTTTTAAAGTACTTGGATATCAAACAGTTTCAGTTATTTCAAAATATATGAATATATGACACTTCACAACTTCTCTATATATGCACATACAGCAAGAATGCTGTCAAATCTCTGGGTAAATAAGAGTAGACGTGCTTTGCAAAGTATCTGATAACCAGCCCTGTGTTTTAAGCTCTCTAGGTATCGGTTTCCATTTATTTCAGAAGCAACATGCTATGAACTCTGTTACTATCAGTGCTATCATAACTGACGCTAAATGGAAGTTTTTATCAGACAAAAATCACCTGAGTCTAGTACTTCATCATACTGACATTTTCTCCCCTGCAAACAAACTTAAAGTGAAAGAGTTAAGACCATGCAAGCAAGGGCCTGCAGTGGAAACATGTTTGCGGGTAATCTAGAGGAAGACTGCAGCGGGGGTACAGGATAGTCTGACATGTTTCCTTTTATGTCCCTTTCAGACCACATCCCTTCCCATTGTTGTGATCTCAAACGTGAGCCAGCTTCCAAGTGGATGGGCTTCTATCTTATGGTTCAACATGCTGTCTACTGATCCCAAGGTATTTGCAAAAAAAAAAGTGTCAAAAATACTATGTGGACTTTTCAAGCATTTTCTGTATACAAGTGGCTGCTGCATTTTTTCCATGCAGATGACTCTTAATGGCTTTCAGGTGTAGAAGGAGGCACAGTGACTTACTTCCCTATCCTAAACAGAGCAATGTTTGAAACCCATATACATTGTATTCAGTATATACAGTACACAGTGAGAAGCCAAATAAACATTCAAGAGTTCAAATACAGTGCACTTGAGTAGTCTAGGAATTCTACCCACTGGGAGAAGACATGTGCAATGCAAAATACCAGAGATTGCTTTTCCTGGTAAAGAGTGCCTGTCAGAATGGCAGCCTGCTATTCCAGAGTTGTCTGAAGCTGGCATTGATTCTTAAATCTGCATTCTGTTCTGGCAATACACTTTTGTAAATTCAAGTGGCATTCCAAAATTAATGTTTATTAACAGTAGATTGTATTTTTCCCTTCCATTTTAGAACTTGTCCTTCTTTCTGAATCCACCTTATGCAAAGTGGGCTAAACTTTCTGAAGTTCTGAGTTGGCAGTTTTCTTCTGTAACAAAGAGAGGACTTAATGCAGATCAACTGAGCATGCTGGGAGAAAAGCTACTTGGTATGATCTGCTTCCATTACTTTAAACGGGAATGAGCTGAGTCTGTGGTTGGGACAGACCTAGGAGTCGAGTTTCTGGGGCAAAAGCCTACAAGTCACCAGAACTGAGACAGGAAAGCCGTTAATCTCAGAAAGGTGATGTAGGGTCTGCTGAGCTCCTACAGAAAAGCTTATGGGTTGCAGTTTTCTTGTTTTGCTAGAGAAGAGATATGCAAGACTTCAGTCCCCTTCCTGGAAGCATTTTGAAACTGGCAAGTATTAGGTGTAGCAGAGAGTAGAAAGTGTCAGAATGAATTCTTTTCTATTAACCAGGTCTGTTTAAATACATTTGGTCATTCTCATGCAGTGAACTTCTCCATAGGGGAACTCTCCCGGCTCTAGCCATGAAAATACTGTAGCCTTGCCTTTCTTCTCTTAGTCCAACAGCTCAGAGTTGTAAATAAACACTCTGAACTTGGTGCTGTAAGTACTTTCCTTTCAGTCTTACTAAGTAACTTATGGAACATGACTGAAGTCAATTTATTCTGTTCAGGGCCAACAAGTGGAGGATCTCACAATGGCCTTATTCCTTGGACAAGGTTCTGCAAGGTATGAACTCAGTTTAAAAATCGAGATGGAGGAGGGAGCTTTGTCTTGTTTAGGGTTTGGGGGTTTTTTTTGGTGCTTTTTTTTTAGGGTGCTTTCTTTTTCAATAGCGTACCCTAATTATTCTAGAGCTTACATAGTTGTGGGAGGTTTTGGTGGTGAGGTTAAAGTAGCAGCAGAAGGAGGAAAAAGGGCTTGTAATAGCAAGGAGTAGATAATTTTGAGATTGCTTTTGAGCCATGTAAACTATATAGAAAACATCTTTCAAACACAGCATCTTTGTTATTATTAATGCAATTGCTATGAATAGAATAATTCTCCATTTTAACTATTACAGAAAGCGTTAAAAAAAAAAGCCAGCAAGATGAGCAATTCTTCTTTGTCATAGTGAAGGACATTTCCCAGACCAGGGGCAACTGGATTAGCACAGGGCAGCCGAGAGGGTCAGCATGACAGCAGAAAGCCACATCATGAGATTCCATAACCCTGGCTGGAGCAAGACAGGACGACTCTTCACACTCACTTTGGCTTTAGAGCCTAAACTGGTATAGATAAGCAGGAGATGAGAGCAGAGAGGAACAGACTCCAAGGGAAGAGCAAAGCTCTGGTGACCTACAAGCACCAAGTTCATTAATATGAGTGTTTCATGAGGAATTGAAATACGGGTCTGATCAGAAGGTGTCTCTAAGTTGTTCTGCTAGTCGGCCTGGTTGAAAGCCCCACAGGATGGTTTGGATGTCCAAGAGCTCCCATAAAGACAGTGCCCAGGCAAGAACCAGAGCCTTTTCTCTGCTCTTAGACCAGTGTTGTCCATGAGAGGTAATGGATCATATGTTTGCGGGTACTGTAGGCTCAGGCACGCATTTCTCTTGCACTGCCTCTTGCCTTAAGATTCAGTACATGCTTCATTTCCAACAGTTTCTGTCCTTCTGGAGTAGAGAAACAGAAAGGGAAAAAAAAAAATCTTCAGAGAATACGGGGATGGTGGGAAAGAAGAAAAAGGGGAGCAAAATGCAAGAACAAGTAGATGCTGGCAGGATTGAACTTGCTTCCTCTCCACTTAACAAAACTCATGTTTCATTATCCCTGTTCTCCCCTCTCCCACCCCTGCCTTTCCATATTCTGAATTTTAGGAAAATATAAATGATAAAAATTTCCCCTTTTGGCTGTGGATTGAGGGAATCCTGGAGCTTATTAAGAAACACCTCCTGTGCCTCTGGAATGATGGGTAAGACCTGAGTGAAGTTAACAAAGATGTGGTCAGACCTTTCATTTAGGCTAGCAGTTACATCCTCAGGTTGTGAAGTTGTTTGTGCAGATACCTTGGATCCAATGAAGTGGAACTTGCAGCCAGAAAAATCTGAGGCAAATGAATTCTAATAGTGAGGAAGTCTCTAATGAGGCAATTGCTTAAAGCAAAAGTGTCAGATAACCAAGCTGTCCATTTAAGTCACAGAGCAGGGCTTTGAATGTTAAATTTTTTTGCCTCTGCTCTCACTACAAGTAGGTTCTTTCCACACCCTAGAACAGAGCCTCTTCTGTGTTTGACAGGGAAGACTAAACTACAACAAAATGTAAGTCATAAAGTGATCATCCATCTTGAAAAAAAAAAAACAAAAAACAACCCCAAACCTTCCCACAAGCAAACATTGTGAGCCTCCTCTAGGTGGCTTCTGTATCTGCAATATGAGTCCAGACAGTAGTCTTCACTGGTTTTAACAGAGTATTATTAATTAGTAAGACTCTGCCAGTTCCATTTGCCGTTTAATACTGGTTAGTAAACTTTTCATTCTGGTATTGCTGATTTCAGAAGTAATTGCTGCCAGAAATAGGTTCAGCCAAGGTCACAGTCCTACATTTTAGGTTTAGCCACATTAAGACACCCTGTCAGTAGCGCACTCACAGTGAAGCACCCTAGTATCCCACAAGTTCGCAGGATGGCTCTGTCTTGCTGTATTCAGCAGCAGGCTTCAAATTATTACCCCCCAGCTCCAGATGAGTTCTCTTGAAGCCCTTTATAGTACAAGCCTGTTTCACTGCCCAAAACCTACATATTTCCTACCTAAGTGGACTCCAGTGCAGCAGGATCTTTTGCCACCATTACTGAAGCGGAGCTGCAGTTCTCTGCCGTTTGGTGTTCCACCTCAGTATGGCTGTGTGCCTACAGGATTGTTTTTGCATGTGGCTTTGATAGTATGTAGTCTTGAATAACGTTACTCATTGCTCTCATACCTGAGAGCAATCCCCTGTTTAGGGTTTAACAGAAAGAAGAGGTGCAAGTTAAATCCTGAATGTAATCAAAACTAGAGATTTAGTACTATTAGTTTTTCCTCTCTTAGGTAGCTTTGTTGGATAGTTACAGATCTTTGTTTTCTAGAAAGGCAAAAAGGGAAACAAGGGAAAACTCCTGCAAACTGCAAAGATACTTTAGTGGGAAAGAGACAAATCTATAATATTCATTAGGATAGAGATTCCTCTTGTACACAAAAGAATAGAACACATGCCTTTCTTAATACTTGAGGGATGGGAAGGCTAAAGACTATCATTATACACAGTACATTTGCTACCAGATTTGTTACCTAAAGCATGCCATTTAAAAAAAAAAACCACACCCAAAACCCCTACAAAACCCATAAAACAGGACAGCTTACAGCACCTGAAATTTCTAAGTAAAATCATGGTTATTCAGTAGTTTTTGTGCAAAAAGCACTTTCCCTGACTTAACGCACAGAAGGACAGTAGTAGTAGTACTTTTTGAATAGTACTCAAAACTTCATTATTGATGGAGTATTTTGAGGAATAAGCAGCAGTGCAAAGAAATTCTGACCTTTTAAAAAAAGCAGTTGGGGTTTGACCAGGGTTATGCCCTAGTGCTGGCTTGTACAACTCCCTCCACAGTACCTATTCAGACGAATCCATTTCTTAAAATTACCACACTGGCCTCCTTGCCTGCACAACAACATTTGCCGAGCATAGCG
Source organism: Fulmarus glacialis (assembly GCF_000690835.1). Taxonomy (NCBI): domain Eukaryota; kingdom Metazoa; phylum Chordata; class Aves; order Procellariiformes; family Procellariidae; genus Fulmarus; species Fulmarus glacialis. The sequence continues at coordinate 19,028 of NW_009213603.1, forward strand.
TATTTGGGGGGTTGAAGTCACACAAAGTTAACAGCTCTTCTAGAAAACGTGCACAAGGAATAAAATAAACCCCATATCTGTATGATGCAATCTAGTAGCTGGCAAACTGTTTCATCAGCCAAAGAGGAGAAACAACTGTTCCTTAATAGACTTTTGAAGTTAAACTGCTAGCTGGGATCTGACCATTTTGCACACATGTAACTTTACTTCTGCTTCCACAGCCCAGTTTTGACAGCAAAAGACAATCTCTTTTATTCTGATCTCAGAAAAATGATTGTATAAGCCACCAGGCAAAAGGAAGAGTGCTGAGGGAAGCTGTGGTGATTCATGGCTTCCATATGGCAGCTCCAGCCTGTCAGTCCTACTGCTAACTTCCTAGCTGTTCGTAGGACAAAGCCTTCTATGAGGCTTTTACAACTACTTCAGCTTTTTAGTTTTCCTAGCTAGCCCAGCACAGCTTAGATTTTATGTTGAGGAGTAAACTCAGCTTTTTCTTTTCAACGTTACAGCTGCATCATGGGTTTCATCAGTAAAGAAAAAGAACGTGCTTTATTGAAGGACCAGAATCCAGGAACATTTTTATTAAGATTCAGTGAAAGCAGCAGAGAGGGAGCAATCACATTTACTTGGGTAGAAGGATCTCAAATTGGTAAGTCAGTAACAGACATCATCTTTGTCTTCAAAACGTAAGCTTACAGCAGAACAAGAAGTCTTTATGCTCTTCCCTTTCACACTGAGAACCAATACCATACACCACCCTAGCAGTCTCCACCCTTACACGCAACAGACCACAAACCATAGCAGACACACCTTACTTGGTGTAGTTCATAAGCCACACAGGGGATTGTTCAAGGTTTCAGCTGGGATTAATAACACTTCCCAGGTACTGCTTCTAGCCTGGAAGTTTGTTGAGGACAAACTACCTAGGCGGTCTCCCCTGCCTCTTTAGGGCCTCTCTTAGCAAGACACCTTTAGTACATACATATCTGTGTCTCCCTCCAAACCTGTATAGCCTTCCCTGTCAGAGATTTCTCTCCAAAAAGTTCACTACAGCCACATTCAGCCTGCTGTACTGTTGTTCTCTCCCACTACTTCACCTTGTGTGCAACACACCTTTCTCAAACAGCTTTCTTTAACTCATGGTCCAACACATTTGTTCCTTCCTTCCCACATTCTCCCCAGGTAAACCACATATTCACTTACTTCATTTTCCTAGCAGTTCTCCTGTTTCCAGAAGGACAGATGAAGAACTTGGTTCTCCAGTTAGCTGGGCTACTCTCTCACCTTCTTTCAAGGAAGCCTAGAGACTTAAAAGCTGCAAAAAGAGATAATCTCCCTCTTATCCAATCAGGGTTCTTCCCTTCTCATACTACTTAAATCAGCCCCACCTGCCACAATGCTGCAGTTGCTGATACTTCATTTGGATGAGCCCAAGACCTACAACAGCTGGAAGAGAAACTGCTGAATGTACTTGAATGACTTCTTTCCCTTTGCTGCCTTCATACCTGAGGCATCCAAAAATTGAGCAAAGAAGGGTGATAGTATTTGGAGCATTGAGGGAGGCTTTATCTGTCTCTCCTTATGATTCGTAAGAGCCTCAAGTAGTGTATTAGGCTCAAACTTCGTAATAGGCAGTAGAGTTTGAATGACATAATTTGGAAGAAGGTTAAAAAGGTAGCACAACTTTAATTAGTTAATGAAATATTGCAGTTAATTTCCACAGACAGGTCACCCCAGTCATTCTGAATACAAAATGCACCAAGAGCCATCGCTATACACTTTCCCCCCATATGCCTTCCTACCCCACAAAACGATTGTGCTTCCTTTGACAGTCATTAAATATGTACCTGCAGCACAGTAGGTGTCATCCAGGTAAGGCTTTTGCTCACATGATTTCTGAATTTGTCGTAGTGGCTGCAGCTTTTCTGGGCAGTTTTAGAAAAAGCTTTGAAACCACCTTTAAGAGTCGCTGCTTCTCTCATCTGCAGAGCCCCAGTTCCATTCAGTAGAGCCGTACACCAAGAAGGAGCTCTCTGCTGTTACTTTCCCTGATATCATTCGCAACTACAAAGTGATGGCAGCTGAAAACATTCCTGAAAATCCACTGAGATTTCTGTACCCAGATATACCCAAAGACAATGCCTTTGGCAAATACTACTCCAGGCCTAAGGAGGGTAAGTGCTATAAATGGCTCATATAGCATAAGCATGATGTTTGTTCTTGAGGTACTTGGGCGCTGTGTAATTTCTGTGGCATAGAAAGGGTAGCAGTTGGACTGAGTGTCTTGGCAGCCTAACCCATGCTTGAGTGCTGCTCAGCTGAAAGGTGAGAACAGGCACCTAAGCGTTAGTAGGTTAAGAAAAGGTCTGTTTTTAAAGAGGAACAACGTGAGATCTAGTCAGATGAAAAACTGAAAACATAATTGTCGCTAGCCCTCTAATTCAGCTTTCATGTGAGCCTGTGGGATACTTCAGAGATGTAGGTTCGCACTAACAGCTGGAACCATGACTCATATTTGACTATTACACAGGGCTGATCCTGGCTGTGTGGGCCTGGCAGGATGTGTTGATACAGCTACATCAAACTTTAGGGGAGGTTTTATTCTATAAAACCTATAGGGTTTTCTATAGGGGAAAAGCAAAAAGGAAAATCTGACTAAAAAATGGAGTAAATTAAGCATAGTGCTGTAAAATGCATGAGAGACTGGCACGTTAGCTGGGTCACAGGCTTTATTTTTGGTACAATAAAGATGGCAATGTGAAGTAAACTTGCAAAAAAAAAACCCCAAGCTTTTCTTTTTTTTTTTTTTTCCTCCTGGAAGCACCAGAGCCTATGGATTTGGATGGTCCCAAGGGAAACGGCTACATCAAGACTGAGTTAATCTCTGTATCTGAAGTGTAAGTTTCCACGGAGAGGCTGGATTTCTAGGAACTGGTCATAACTTTTTAGCTGTAGTTCATGTCTCCACAATATTTAAGGTGTAGGGGCCCCTGTCAAATCTTTCCTCTCTTTCTCTTGGAGGATCTGATCACACCACATACATGCAGTGCTGTGTTTGAAACACCATTTTCAGGTAAAAACCCTAGAAGCTTGCAGGTAGTTGTACTGGCAAATAATTTCTTGAAAAGCCAGTTCTTAAAGGCTTGTTGGACTTGTTTGATTAGAATGTAGAGCACTGAGTAGTCCCAGTTTTCATTTAAAGCCACACTGGCTTTGCAAAGCATGGTGTATTTCTCACAGGCTAGGTCTTAACAAGACCTCATTAGTGGCCCTTGTGGACCCAGAGCCAGACATGGTAGCCCAGCTGTGCCTCACTTCTTTAGTGAACGTTTGTCCCTGCTCTTCTCCTTCTATTAGCCACCCTTCCAGGCTCCAGTCTCCAGAAAATCTGCTCCCCATGTCTCCTGAAGAGTTTGATGAGGTGTCTCGGATTGTGGGCCCAGCAGAGATCGATACTGTGGTATGTATCACAAACCAGCCTTTTGTGGGAGGGTTGAGCCAGAACTTGCTTTTTTCCTTTTTTTTTCCCTTCAAACGTACATTGAACACTTAGCACAAGCTAACACTTCAGAACGTGTCTCTTCAAATGCGTAGGAAAAGCTGGGAATCCGGAGTTAGACTGGGATTGCTGTCGGTTGTTCTTTCCACTCGTTTGTGGGGCTAGGGGTGAAGAACAGGAGAGCAAAGCTTCCAGTGTGTATCTTGCAGGGGGAGCGAAGACAGGCAGGGAGGAAGGAGTAACGCTGTAGTCCTTCCTGTGGGGTCTGGGGTGGGGAGGAAAGCCAGAGCAGGTATGCAGCTTGGAAGTGTTGCCCTGCCAACACTGGCAAGGTACTGCCTGTTAATGGAGCAGTGTCGACCTTTCAGGGTGTACTTCAGAAAAAAATTCCACATTAAAGCATGGTACTTTTTTTTCCCCGGGAAAAAAAGGATCATTCTTGATCCTAAGACATGAATCTGGTGCTATTTGGGGAGGACCTGGTTGTGCTCTGTGGTTAGCAAAGACTATTGTTTAATGGACGTTTACTTTTCTTGTTGCAGATGTGTTCAGCATATTCAACTTAAAGGTTGAGCTTTTTACTGCATCATTAACACAGCTTATGCATTTGCTCTGCAGTCAATGACTTGGTGACATGCTTCACTTCAATTCTTTGGTTTCTCAATGTGAAGGTCCAGTGGCAATTTTTAACCAAAGGGAATATAAACAGCAGCCTGAATAGCCTCCGTACATACACTTTTTTTGTTTAGAAGTTCTTTGTTAAAGAATTTCTGGTTAGTGAGATACCATGCCAGAGCGGAGGAAGACAGGAGGATAGGAATGAGGGGTCCTCAGCAAGAGCGATAGGGGAAACATGCATTTTTTGTTTAAGGGAATTAGTTACATTTAACATTTAAAACAGCTGCCTGTACATAGGCGGGTTCAAAGGAAAGCTAGTTCTTCTGCAAAGGTTTAGAAAGCTTGCACCTTCTGCGTAACTGCTTCTGAAGAACTTTCACAGCTTTGAATTCTCATCTGCAGCACAGAAAGAAGAGAAACACTCTGCAGGTATATGCCACACTGAATCCATGTGCTGCTGAAGTTTGTCCCGGTTTTATCTTTTCTAAGGGCATGGCATACTGAGAGAACATAAGCCAAAAGCATTAGCTGCATTTCATTTTTGCTTGTTTCTTAAGGCAAGGTCTTCTTGTGTAGGATGTTTAGCACAATCTTTCTCATGAAAAGCACTTCTTAGGACACCACCTTAAAGCTGCATTGCTGGATCCCACATGTTCAGGTACAGGACCTGGACAACCAGCTTTAGGTGGCCCTGCTTGAGCAGGGGGGGTTGGTCCCTCCAACCTCAACCCGTCTATGACTCTGCAACACAGTGGCTACTGCAGCTTCTCTACCCACCGGTATCTATTCCCAATGCTCGGGAGGGCAGCAGTGGCCAGTGTGACTCACAGGGATTGCAGAGCTACTTCTCTACCATTCAGAAATGCTAGATGGATCACCTGCTGCTTAGAAAAGAGCTGGTTCAATTTAGTGTGTTGTGCCCAAGAAGACTGATGTGCCCACTGCAAAACTCAAGAGAAAGAAAATTTAAAGGACCTAGAACATGTAACGTACATATTTAAATGGAAAGCATTGGTAAACTGACTTATTTTGGCTTACTGCGGTTAACATTTTTACAGAGTATCACAACTGGTGATTTAATTCTTCTGTCTTACTATAACTAGCTGAATGTGTATCTTTATTGTAATACAAAAATCAAGTATTTGTTTCTTGAGCTACACCTTGTACTCATGGTCTATATGCAGCAGTTTGTTTTCATTACTTCTATACTTCAATTTTATCGACCAGGGTGACATTTTCTTGTGAGATTTAAAGCAATGGCCTTATTCATGGCTTTGTCTTTACACGGCCAGTAGTTCTAAAAGCAGTGTTTGTTTCCCAAGGGGAGTGTTCTTTTGCCATTTTAAATAAATGGAACTGTCAAGTTGACACTTTTGTCCTTTCTCTTGTTTTCTGGCTACTTCATTATAAAGACTATGTGTCTGCCAATAATTTACTGTATATCTCACTTTAAAGTTGTTTGTGCAACTGAACAGTTACAGCTCTGAAGCCTAAAGCAAGAGAGATGTTTTTAATTCACTGCATTGTTGCAGGTTAGCCTGCATCAGAGTTCTTAGAAGTTTTTTTTATTATTGCTTGTGTTGTCCAAAAAGCGGATTCGTGCCCGGCATGCAAGTAACCAATTCACACGCTCAGGATAGAGAGTGTTTTATTCAGGCCTGGGTGCTTGGTGGACTTGCCACAAATCAAGCACACTGGGTCTAATCACTTTTCTGCTTATATTCATAATTCTTACCCATATTCTAATTTTCTCTTATACATATTAATTAGATTTCCAAGAACTAATTATAATATTACATCATCCTAGACACATGCGCATTAGGGTCTTTGGGGGTCCTCTGGTGGTCGTCGATAGTCTTCCTCACAGTGTCCTTTAGTTGAACTCGGTCTTCACGCATGCTCAGTTTTAGCTCCTGGCTTAACTAGCACATCTCTCATTAACACAAACTAGCACTACCCTCTTATCTATTCTACTCAAGGTACAAGGTTAGCCTCCCTGTCTAATTTACGCAGAATACTAAGTTTCAGGGCCTTTTCAAGGCCTTTTTTATCTACTGTATGTCAGATCTGTCCATTCACAAAGTGTTCCTAGCCACCTGCATCATTTCAACCAAAGAACTATATATCTCTTCACTGTTTCTTCGTATTTGATGTCGATCCCTGACACGTACCTCTTCACTGTTTCTTCGTATTTGATGTTACTCCCTATCATATATCCCTCACTGTTTCTTTCTTTCCTTGTAAGGTTGTTCCGTTTCCGTGGTTACTGCTCACTAGAGTCTAACAATGCTTCCAAGATACACAATTTGTCTACACCTACAAACACCTGTTAGTACCTAACTTTTAAGCAACAAATCTTAAACGAACAGTATAATCGGTACTATAACAAACTGTATCCACTACATCACTTGTATCACATCACTGATTTTTTGTCTTCCCCAACCAAACTTCAATAAACTCAACTTGAATTTCTAATTTGAGCTGATCAGTAGGATAACTGATCTATAGCTAAACTTGGTGAGCTATGAAGCTGGCCCACTGGCGAATAATTTTTCTCTGAAGCTATTAAGTGACACGATGCCTATTAAGTGACACGATGCCTTGTCTCACGCTTGTCAGGCTTTTATATTAACTACACAGCCAGAAGAATAATAAAAGGAAAGAAACTATTGGTGAGATGAAGGACAGCAGGAGTGAAGAGTAGGCTAGGGCTGTTGAGGGCACATGGCCAATCCACTTAAGAATCCCAGCATTAACAAAAAGCAACCGGTGAAAGGACACAGCTCTGGCAGTGTGGGTCTTAAAAAAAAAAAAAAAAGCAGCTAGACAAGGGAGATTCATTCTCATTTCCTGTCAGCTTTGCACAATGGAAATGACTGGAGTAGGTTTTCCTTCCCCATGACCAAAGGCTTATTTCAACAGCAGTCGCATAGATAACCAATAAAAACCACCACTATCATCATCATCTTGGTATTTCCATTTATTATGCTGTAAAAAGCAACACTATCTGGATTTTATTTCTTAAAATAAATAACTTTCATTTTCAGAACCAGTACAGCTCAAGTTCAGATTCATTCATGGGAAACTGCTAGAAATACATTCATCACTGTCTGTTCCCCACAACACAGAATCTAAAAGTCGAGATCAGCCCAGTCAGTTACAATGACCAGAAGTACACTGCCAGTAAGTATAGTCACTGATAGTCCAGCTCTGAAGCAAAATAATCTGGTACCATACATTTTGTTCACAAAGATAGGCTAATTAATGCCAAGACTATCACAATATTTCTGAGTACAAAGCATTAAGTTAGCTTAACGATTTTAGGTTGTGATACAGAAGAAACATATATGACATAAAAACAAAGGAGTGGGGGAATCCTCTTTGGAGCATAAGGAAGTCAGCATTTGATATGATAACCAAAAGCTATTTACGGTAAAATCTACATGTCAGTGTCATGAATGATAAACAGCCAAACCAATGTACTGCATATATTTATAGTTATAAATAACGCCATGTCTAAATAGCTGCATCGCTGAATTGGACATTACGAAATAATGCTTCTTCTCACAATGAGAAAGTACTAAAACTAACCAGCAAAAATGCACTGAAGCTAAGACTGGCTAAAAGCACTCAGCATGATTCAGGAAAGCGTTAAGTTTAGGGACAGCCATGATCTTTCATGTTAACTCAGTTAAAATGCTGCCTTTTGGTTTTTTGTATATATGTGTATTATATAATATACATAGCTTTAAAAAATGCCAGTATGAGCAATGCAAATTTCAATTAAATAAAGCTAAATCAGGTACTTTTGTGAGAAGCCAAAGGATATGTTTTAATAGGAAAAAAAATATGGAAGAAGTCAGATTAGGACTGAGATACAGACTACTAAACCGGAATCCATCTGAAAATATTCCTCTACGCTAAAGTTGACACATCTGTTGCCAGAGAAAACACGTTGGAATTTAGTTCAGGGTGCAGCAGAGAAGAGGCCTTGTGCTACTCGGTGACCGATGTGGCTCAATAAAGAGCCAGAGGCCGTTTTGTTTAGTTCTTAGTTAGAACTAAGGTGGCTGTGACACAGGACGTGAAAAGAACGGGTTAAAAGCTTTCAGAAAAATAGCTGATCTTCAGAAAAAAAAAAAAAGAAAAAAAAAGAAAAAAAAAAAAGAGCAGCTTAAGAACAGTAAGATTCTTGAGAAAAAGTGTTTGATAACCATGCCAGCCAGCTTTGAAATGCTATTTCAGGGCTTTAGACTTTCAGGCTCTTCCAAGATTTCATCATCATGAAGACAGTCACTGCTTGTGATGAGCATCAAGCACTTTTCCATGTGATTTGTCCTCCCTGCAGGGAGGCAGTATGGCGTATCGACGAGAGACTGTACAGGAACTCGAGTGGATTTATTCTCAACTATACTGACCTGCTGGCTCACTCTGGAGAGCCTTAGTGCACCCATTTGCAAAAGGAGGGTAACGTGGTTCAGATCATCTTTATAAAGTGCTTGGGCCATTCTAGAAAGAATTTGGGCATTATTTCAGGAGGATTTTGGTGCCTAAACACAAAAAATTTGAACTTTGAGATCTACTAATGACTTGTACACTATGTGCTAGGATAAAAATAGCCATATTCTCAAGCACAATCTCCTTTTCCATGTGCTAAACGATTCTTGCCTAAAATCCTTGTGCAAAAATTCTTGCCTATGTCCAGCAACTGTGGTGTTCTGTGAATATTGAACTCTTAACTTCAAGTGACTGCTCACTTCTGAGGTTTTATGCCACAGTATCGCCAGAAGCAGTTGCACATGGGATAGGGAACTGTGGTAACATTATACTTCTGTAAACAACAAATATCTGCACCTACATTTCCCACGACGGGGCACATGCCAAGCTGGCTTCAGCGGCAAGATAATAAATGCCACCGTTCGCCACAAAAGGCATCACCCACTTGTGCTCCCGATGCTGAACGTCTGTTCTACACCAGCGGAATCCCACTGATGCAATATCCTGCTCCCTGGTTGATGGTAGTGCAAGAAGAGAACATACCCAAAAATTTGGCTTATCTCCTGCTCTGCTCATGCTTTGATTGGCTCTATGCTCCTTAAAGCTGTTTCACTCCATCGTGTTCTTTAGTACAAGCCTAAACGAAGTCAGATTTACACGTAATATTTGGTTCAGAACTTTGCCGTTCGCACACTTCCATTCCCCTCACTGGTTCCTGGTGCAACTGCCAAGAACACCGCGCGTGAGCCCAAGAGGGGGTTTCTGCAGCTTGTCAAGGCTTGCTGTAGTGCAAATATACCTGCAAGGAACTCAACTGCACAGAGTGGAAGCACCCGCTTGCCCCAGCGACGGGGAAGTACTTTAGCAGCTGAACGTGGAGAGAGAGGAGGGAGGCGAGACAAAGGGAACTGAAAGAAACGCTTCCAAAACGAAAACAAAAACCCCACTCAACGCTGTTTGACATTGCAAGTCACATTCCCCTATGCCATTTGGTCAAACAAACCTTAAAACAGATTCTCTGACAAGACTATCTCTAAGAACAAGCCTAGACCATTGACAACTCTCACCTATATACTCTGTTGATATTTATATTATGTAAACAAGATTGTGTGGAAGTTTTTTTTATTTTTTTTTTTTTCCCAAAGATAAGTGCAGATCCTTACTTAACACACCCAGCCTAAATCTACATCAGCATCCTCAGCTTTTGAAAAACCTCACTGACGCTCATACCTGACAGTACTCTGGCTCATCTTGGCCATACTGGAAACAGAGGGCTATAGAAATAAAAAAAATCAGCAGAAAAATTCCTGACCACAGACTGGAGTTCACATAGAACACAAAAATAAATTAAGTAGTGCACAGTAAAGCCAACAACAGCTAAATATTTTTATACATCAATTATATGCAGCATGAGGTAATATTGCTCACATTATGGAGGGAGATTCTTAGTTGGTTTTGTTTCTTTTGAGAGAGATTGGATTTGTCCTGTGCGTATAGAAACTCCTGTAACATAACACTGAAGTAACAGAGACTTCCGTAAAATATATACCACTATCAGATAGAAACACACACGCTCTTCATTACTTATGTATACCACAATTAAACAGGTAAGTGATTTGATTCTTAGGATCTAGCTGAAGATGATTATAGTAAGCCATCTAGATTTTTATGAACCGTTCGGTTCTCCTTTCCGTTGTTGGAATCCTCCGATGGCGTGTATTGGACCTGATATTCTTGAAGAATTTTAAAAACATCATGGTGTCCAAAATGTAAAGCTTCATCCATAGGAGTGTTATTCCACCTACAGGAAGGAGCACAGTATTTCTAAGATCAGCACGTAAGCACAGAGCCAGAAGCACCAAAAATCTAGTTCTTTACATTCTGTGATATTAAGCACACAGACCACACTAAGTTCAGTAACCGTGAAAATACTTTGTAAGCTGAGCATAACCTTTTAAATAATGGTTTTAATGGATCACCATTTATTTCATTCCCGCTCACTCTGCAGAACCTACCGAGAACCAGTAGGATCCTGTTCCTTCTGCTTCAGTGTACTGGCTCAACGCATCCCACTCGCACCTGAGCCCTCTCCTCATGGGGGCTACAGAGCTGCTGCTAGAGCATCTCTCCTCCGAAGTGGCAATAAACCCACTCACCTGTCTTTGGGGAAAGGATTCACTTTGCATGCTTCCAGGAGAAACTTAACAACGTCCACATGTCCTGTAAGAAAAGCAGGATTGTGAGTGTACTATTTATATGTATCTATGTATATACATATATACATGCAAAATTTTAAAAAGCAGGTATGCATATATAGAGAGTGAAGATACTGTAAAGAAAACTGACCTCATTAACAGATAGCAAACGACATGCAAGGAGACATTACCTTCTGCAGCTGCTACATGCAGGGCTGTTCGTGAGTCATAGTCTCTTTGTTCCATATCCATTCCTGACAGAGCAAATCTGAAAAAAAGAAAAAAAACCACCACCCAAAAAACGACGATTACAGAGAAGTCTTACACAATTAAAACAAGTTACAAAACTAGCATGGAACAACACCCCCATGTTAAAATGATGAAATATCTGCTGCAAGAGGATATAAACAGTATCAAGAGCACATCGTACCTTCAGTTATAACGAAAGGGGCCCTTACTGCTTTGGCTTTAAAAATAAGGTAGGGGCTTAATTTTCCTTCTGATCTCTAGTTGTTACAAAGAGAAACAAAATAAAAATGTCTTTGCAGGGTTCCTTAAAAGTCAACATACCTGATGTAAAATCTAACAGGGATGAGCTAAGTCATATAAGACAAAGTAAACTTATGCCGGCTGAGGAAACCCAGGAAGGACTCCCAGGTCTGAAAATCCCCAACAGCATTACGGTATTGGGAGAGATCTTTCATCACACTACGATGCTCCGGGACAGCAGAGCTAAACTATACACGTTTTTGCAGCCACTAACTATATTCAGGTATATTCTAGCCACATTAATATGTTTACCTAGCCTCTTACTATTATTACTTTAAACGTTGCCAGATTCTACTCCAGATTTAGAAAGCCAAGCTGTATTTCCTAACCTCTCCAACAATAGCGTGCGTTTTCTTCCTGATTTTTTGTGGCAGTGTCAGAATTGGACTATAAAGCAGGCTAGAGTACAGCTCGGATTTTCTGCCATCGCTATAAAACGACTGGTTAAGGAAATTTATTTCAGTGCGATCCAAAGAAAGGGAAAACAATGGGATTTCAGGATAGTGTGAGGGTACCTTTTTGATGGTTAGGTTTGGGGTTGGTTGGTTGGGTTTTGGGTGAACATACCCAATCTCGCATAAGAGCTGGGATATCCCCAACACAGTGCATATTCATAAGTAAACAACAGCCTCAGGTACCAAACAAGTAGCTTTCCTATTCCCAACCCCACACCGATTTTTACCTCCGGAGTGCAGACACATCCCCCGTGTAGGCAGCGAACAGCAGATTTATCACAGACTTCACCTACAGAGAGAGATGAAGGCCAGTTTATTTTGCTTCTTTCCTCACAAAGAAAACAAACAGAAAACCCAGAAAAGCCCAGCGTGGCCAGTCAGTCCAGTGCTTATGAGCCTGATAATTTTATCCCCTTCCCCGGCCACATTTTGCAGCATAGTGTAAAACACTGGAAGAATTCGTTCCAGCTTGCTTTGCTACCAGTACTTGTATGTCTGTCTTTCCAAGGTTGAAGTCATAAGGACAGTAAAAGAATCCTAAAATATGCATTTCTAGCCTACTGTGGTAAAAAAAAAAAAAAAAAAAAAAAAAAAAAAGCGCCTTGCTGGATGGACAAACCGCATTTCTCTCTTTGATTGCCCAATGATACCGAGTATTGAATTACAAAGACAGCATCACTTTGCACAATTCACAAACCATAAACACCTCGTAAGACAAACTCATTCTGGAAAAGTAAGTTTGTTTTTTTTTTTTTTTAATCCCCCCCCCCTTTTTTACAGAGGAGACTCCTAATACTAAGAGAAATCTGTTAGCAGAACAGAAGAAATGGTACCGGTTTTGCTTTGTATCACAGATTTTCCTTGCATACATCTAATACAGAGGCTTTCTTCAAATAAACCATTTTAAGCGATTCTATCATATAATGAACCACCACAAGAAAAGCAAGGTTTCAAGGCAGACAAAAGTAGGATCTTTTTAGATCAAATAACATAGGTAAAGCCTCAGGCAAGTAGTGCTTTTCTCAGCTGTATTAATGAATAAGAAACCATACTCTTAAGCTACCAACTTCATCCCATGCACATTTTTAACACATCCCGGCTATAACAGCTCTCAAAGTTTTAACAAGAGCCAAAACCGACAAGATACATTGTTTTAAGCATCCCACCTCGGTGTCTTTCATAAATTGATATGGCCACCTCTAGGCGCCATTTCACAGCATTTTCCAGTAAACTTTCTAAATGCTGTGTTGCTTTTTAAGTTGAGTCTATGAAGTCCTGTCGCTGCTACCAGGCAAGTAACAGATAAAGAAGAAAACTGATACTGCATTGACCTTCCACAACAAGGAGAAACAAGAAAAAAAAACAAAAAAAAAAAAATCACCGCCCACAAGCAAGTCTCCCACAGATTTCTGCAAAAATACTGGCATATTTTCACAGGGCCACAGATGAGCCAACATCTGCGCCTCTTATAAACCAAAGTAGTGGAATTGCTTGTTATTTTTTACACCTCAAATATGCACTGACGCAAAGAGAGACTAAAGCAAAAGGAGACAGAGCCAGGATGGAAACAGAGCCATGCTCCTTATTCCAGTATCCACAAACTCCTGCAGCTCCTTTTCAGTTTGCACTCCAAGGCTCACCAGGAGCCTTGCACCCGCCGCAAGTGGGAGACCTGCTCGGCGGGATCTGCGGGTCTCCATCCCTTCTCAGGAGGCTCAGTAGCCCCCAGGCAGCTTCTAAACCTTGCTGGCTCCACAGGCTGGGCCCCTGGGCTCTCACAGCACTGACCCCAAGCACCCGGGCCACCTCGAACTGTGGAAAACCTGAGCTCATTTCCCAGACCCTCCTCACAAGCGTTACAGAGGACAGGCCTGAAGTAATTCTCTTCCTCCTATGAAGGTTTTTGTGTTTAAAGCTTCTGGAAAAAACCAAGCACCCGGGCCACCTCGAACTGTGGAAAACCTGAGCTCATTTCCCAGACCCTCCTCACAAGCGTTACAGAGGACAGGCCTGAAGTAATTCTCTTCCTCCTATGAAGGTTTTTGTGTTTAAAGCTTCTGGAAAAAACAAACAAACAAACAAACCAGCAACCAAGAATCCTACCACACGTGAGCAGGGGCTTTGCTCTGGACGCAGAGCCAGCCACCCCTGCCTGAGCCCACCTACCCTTTTCTCCCCCCTCCGCCGGCTGCCCCTGCGCCCCGCAGCTGGGCTCGCCTTCTCTCCAAGCAGTCACAGGACGACGGGAATAGGCCGTTCCACGCACCCCGCAGGGATGCTGCGCCTCATCGTTCCTTGCAGCTCCCACGGAGGCATGACAGACACGGAGACAGCATCGCTTCCATCACCAACACCAGTCAAGGGCGGCAAACACCCAAGAGCACTCTCATCAGTCACACCAAAATACTAAAATCTCCTAAAAGAATGTGTATCTTTTACAGCTACGGGGCTGCAGGCTGTATTTAAACACAGGCATGAAAGGGGAATTAGGTTGATAATCTCTAAATTTCACCAGGATGCTTCAGGAGCTTTCCTTGCCGAGAGCGCAGTTGAGCACTCCTCTGCTGCTGCTGCCCTGCGGCAGACCGGCCTGGATGCATGCAGGCGTTTCAGGTCCTGCAGATGCTGAATACTCTCCCTTTTGCAGGATTTAGGATGAGCAAAGGACATTCTGTCCTTAATAAAAACCACTTCAGAGGTAACTAATCATTTTGGCTGGGCTTCTTTATGTTTCTGGGAAAGGCAAATGTGTATTACAATAATAAAATAAAAATAACATGCATTCCTTCCTTACGAAAAAATAACTTTCCAAGTGCAGCTGGGGCCAAGAATGCCTCTGGAGTCAGCTGAACATTTTGCTAAGAAGCCATTTTCATTTTCATGATGATGTGACAAAATGTAATTTGGAGATTCCTGAGGCTTTCTAACACAAAAATCTTAGGCCATGTCTCTCAGCAATCTGGGAGAGGTTAAAGCCGCTCCTTTCTTAAGATAAATAATGGAAAATCCAAGGTCATGTTATTATAAAACTAAACTTTTTGACAGACCAAAACAAAAAGAAATACAAGTCCAGACAAAAAGAAAAAAAAAAAAAATCTCTGCTTGTTAGTTCAGAAGGAGGAAATTTGAGAGGAAATATGACTGCTCTCTGTACAACAGTAAAGGTAATGGGATACAAAAAGCTGGAGACAAACAAGTTAGCAAGACAATTATTAGCAGAATAATTATCCAAAACTGGTCAGGAACGAACTCAATCTGGAAAAAAGCAGAGTGTAGCTATCATAGCCGAAACAACACCCCCCTAGGGCTCATTTCCAGTGAGACTTTAATGATTTTATGGAAGAATTAGGTTGGATTTGCCAGCAACAAAACACACCTTGACTCTGTAACTGCACCTTACTCTATCAGCAGCATAATCCAGGCCAAAAAATTAACAAATTTTATAAGGTATGAAATGAAATTGCTCAAAAGGCAGCCATAAATAACAAAGATGGACATAAAAAGTGAATTCAAGAATAAAATTTAAGAATCTGCAAATAGAAAATACGTTTTGAATTCAAAGTAAGAATACACAGTTTCCATGAGCATCTTCTGGAACATTTCTTAGATTTCAAGACAGTATTAATCTACGTGGCATATACATTAAACCATCATGTAAGAGGTTATAATTTACATTGAGAAAAAGTTATTACGCAAAAATAACTTGCTGCCAGAAGCTTTGTATCTGCACAAAATCTCACTTAGGCTGCCATAAAATCAAGACTTCAAAAATGCAAGTAAAAATTCTCTACCCCCAAACTCACAGCTTACTAGCCTGAAATAACAGGTCTGTTGCAAAAATCAAGAGCCAAAGAAACTCTAAAGTGGGAGCAGCAAACATATGATTGTGGGGTTTTTAACTGTAGGGGAGAAAAAAAAAATAGTGACGCCGACAGATGAGCTGTATCCATTCAAACTCAGTAGGGCACAAGGGACAAGGCAACTAGTTTAAGTGTTTAGAGACTCTGTCAATGAGTTTCTCACCAAGTGGTTCATTATCTTCCGTATGCCATACTCAGTACTGGTGTTTCTGTTAACGGCACTGATTCACACAATTTTTCCCTCATCTTCAGAAACAGGAACAGAAAGTTCACCTTCAATGCGACAGCCAAGAATTACCTTTTTCTACTGCGCAGAATTCCTCAACTACGAAAATTTAATAAAAGGAGAAGGGACAGAGTCCCTTCGCTATATACGAGTTGGATCAAACAATACCATCCAGCCATACAGCAGTACCAAACCCAGAGCAAAAACTGTTCCACCTTATGTCAAATGGGAGATAAAACCTGCGTGCGCTGCGCCGGATTAACTTAACAGCTCTCTTGTTACTATGCCAGAAATACAGAGCACCGCTCACTGAGCTACGAGGAAACCGCCTTTGTACACAAGACACTTTTTCCTGAGTGCCGGATATAATCCAGGTTATCCAGGTGGTGAAACCAGCAAGGAAAGGTTCCTCGGGAATATTTGTGTCACCCAACGTTAAAAATCAGAAGTCCCAGACCACACACCTTGTATTTTCACCTTCAGGTAAGTAGGTGTTAGAGGTCTCAGACTCAGCTGGGTGAAGCTGTGACCGACTCGGCCTGGTGCTGGCAACAGTCCTGCCTCACGTCGGAGGTGGCCAAACGACCACGACCTCCAGAGGTCCTTTCCAACTAACCCTTCCGTCAGTCTGTGGGTAAGAACGTGAGCAGCACAAGAAAGAAAAATCAAGACTGTTGTCGCTGAAGAACTACACCGAGGTCAAGTCAAAGGAAGGAAACACGCGGAGTTCAGAGCGGCAGGAAGTCACACCGCTGCGGCAGACATTTCAGATAAACACAGGGGGCCTAACGGGGGCGGGGGGGGGAGAGGAAAAACACCAACCCAAAACCCCAAAAGCACAAACCGAGTGAGATTCGGCATTGGAAGTTACAAAGGAAAACCGAGAGTTAAAGTGACTCCTAGTCCAAAGCTTTCATATTGCAGTTATTTTAAATATCTCCTAAGCCTGATTGTACTAAAAGCTTCGAAGAAGTCTCCTTCAAGCAGGGGGATTCAGATGTGAAGCCAACTGCGCACGGACGGAGGAGGCACAGCAAAACACAAGGGCTGCCCCAGCGTTTCAGGGAGCGCGTGCCCAGCAAGGACGCTGCTGTCCCCCGCTTCTCCCTAACACACGTCAGAGTTCTTTGGTGAGACGGGAGAGGTTTTGTTTTGTTTTTCAATTTCTCGGTGTACCAACTTGAAAAACCTAATGAAAAAATAAGTTTAACTTCAGTATTAATATGCTGAAGTTACTTATCGCGAGTGAAATTTCAACACAACTGATTGATCTGGAAGGCTTGACTGGTATGTGGGAACAGCCTTGGTGGAGTATCTGTAACAAAATAGTCTTTCCTAGCTGAGCTGCACGCCTAAATCCAGCCCATATGAGAAGACTCACTTAAATAGTCTTAGTCTCATGGTGGCTAATAGCAAATCCCAACACAAGACTGAGATGAGATTCACTTCCCTCTTAACACAGACCGGTTTAGAGGATTTTTTTTTTTTTTTTTTAAACCCAACAGAAGAAGAGCGTGTGTATCACTGCCTAGCTCTAATGCTTATCAACAGAAGATCTCTCCAAATGCTTCGCAGAGAGCAAACTGCTATCATTATCGGCGCTAAGATGGGAAACTGAGGCCCAGAGATGGAAACGAACTGCTCCGTCTCGTGGCGAGCGCAGAGCGACCCGGCACCTTCTGCCCACCGGCTCACACGCTTCAGCGTTACTGTGAAACAACCAAACCCCACGTAGGAACCACAGCCACACAGCTGGCCACACCAGCCCCGTCCTCTGCACCCGCCCGCGTCTCCCTGTCGCGACGGGGCTGTTTGTCCTGCTCTGCGACTGCTGCACGACTCCAGCGCAGACGGGAGAGCCTCGGGAGAGGCTGTACGCCGCTTGCCTCGGGAGAGAAAAGCCAAACAGCTGTGCATGCGAAGAAAACAAATCCTTTAGAAACAAATTAATTTAACTCAGAGCTGGATTAATTCCATGAGAAGCTCTTCGCTAAAAAAGGTCACTGAATCGGGATTTTAATTTCCGACTGTCCTGCTTCCTGAGAGCGACCCCTCCCCCAATTTCTTTGAAAACATCACAGAATGTACAGTCTAAAAAAAAAAATATTACTTCCAACTTTACTGTTTCTCCAGGTGGCTGTGGAATACAGTCAAGCCCAAGAGTTTAAAATGGTGCTGCTAAAGGCAATACAAACAAGGACAAACAAACAAACCCCCCTAATCTTTCCAATGCTCTTTACATGATATTCAGGGACAATGCCCCAGGTTAGCCTTCAAAAGAGCTGTTCAAAATATTGGTAAAAAAAAGTTGTTTGAATGTTTCTCAGGAACTTTGCCATATCTGAACTTTACTATGCGCCAGACCCAGTGTGGTGACAAGAGACTTTCAAATACAACAAGGGGGAAAAAAAAACAGATAGCAGAGCTAGCTGAGAGAAAAAGGCCACCGCTCTCTTCATTTTTTGTGCTTAAAATGGGACGCAATGTTTCCTTTTGGGAACCCTGCCCTCCTGGCTTAAAGAACGAAGTTTTAAACGTTCCCCTGCACAGGACAGAGGCACGGAGATAAATCGGGATACAAACCTCAGCTCCTGCAGCTCAGGACTTCCCCGATGACAAGCAACTGCCATACTGAGCCCAGGTCCCTGATGCAGTGGGGTCTCAGAGCGGGTGCCAGATAAAAGCAAGACGCCGGGTGCCCGACACCACCCGGTCTCCTGACAAACGCTCCCAGCTGCGGGAGAGCCGCGCTGAAGCGGGACTGAAGCTCTGCAGCAGCTCTCCACCAGCACAGAACACCCCAGAGAAATTAGACCGACTTGCCTGGAAGTGTCTCCGAGGCACGGCTCTCCGCACCACTAAAACCTCCTAACGCCGCAGCACAGTTAATCTGCGTTTATGATCCCTCGGCTACCTTCCTTTGGCCCCTGCGCCAACCTCCCCCACCAGCCGAGGCCGATGCAGCTCCGCTTCCCTATTAATACGAAAAGTCAGACGGATGTTATTTCAAAACCGTGGATCCTGGCAACACGCTGGTACGACCAGGAGAAAGATGAGAGCACGAAGCGCTCAGTCGTTTCTCCTACACAGCCCCCCCTCAGCCACCCCCGTTGGGCAGCCGGGTCGCGCCGCCATCCCGGGGGCCGGAGGCC